>NC_054481.1:134252049-134472480 GCF_017639515.1 Carcharodon carcharias
GCAGCATTTCCTGAGGGGGAAATGAGCGGCATTTCCTGAGAGGGGAGCAAGCAGCATTTCCTGAGGCGGGAGAGAGAAACATTTCCTGAGGGAGGAACGAGCAGCATTTCCTGAGGGGGGAACGAGCATCATTTCCAGAGGCGTCAATGAGCAGCATTTCCTGAGGGGGGAGCGAGCACCATTTCCTGAGGGGGGAGCGAGCAGCATTTCCTGAGGGGGGAGCGAGCAGCATTTCCTGAGGGGGGAGCGAGCAGCTTTTCCTGGGGGGGGAGCGAGCAGCTTTTCCTGAGGGGGGAGCGAGTAGCTTTTCCTGAGGGGGGAGCGAGCAGCTTTTCCTGAGGGGGCAGCGAGCAGCATTTCCTGAGTGTGGAACGAGCAGCATTTCCTGAGGGGGGAACGAGCAGCATTTCTTGAGGGGGGAACATGCAGCATTTCCTGAAGGGGGAAAATGCAGCATTTCCTGAAGGGGGAGTGAGCAGCATTTCCTGAGAGGGGAACGAGCAGCATTTCCGAAGGGGTCAGGGAGCAGCATTTCCTCAGTGGGGAACATGCAGCATTTCCTGACGGGGTAACCAGCAGCATTTCCTGAGTGGAGAACGAGCAGCATTTCCTGAGGGGGGGATCGATTAGCCTTTACTGAGGGGGGTGTTGAACAACATTTCCTGAAGGGGGAACAAGCAGCATTTCCTGAGGGGTCAAAGAGCATTATTTCCTGTGGGGTGAACGAGCAGCATTTCCTGAGGGAGTAGCAAGCAGTAATTCCTGCGGGTGGAGCGAGCAGCATTTCCTGAGGGGGAGCGAGCAGCATTTCCTGATGGGTAGAGCGAGAAGCATTTCCTGAGGGGGGAACAAGCAGCATTTCCTGAGGGGGGAACAAGCAGCATTTACTGAGGGGGGGACGAGCAGCATTTACTAAGCGGGGAGCGAGCAGCATTTCCTGAGGGGGGACCGAGCAGCATTTCCTGAGGGGGGACCGAGCAGCATTTCCTGAGGGGGGACCGAGCAGCATTTCCTGAGGGGCGACCGAGCAGCATTTCCTGAGGGGGGACCGAGCAGCATTTCCTGAAGGGGGACCGAGCAGCATTTCCTGAGGGGGGACCGAGCAGCATTTCCTGAGGGGGGACCGAGCAGCATTTCCTGAGGGGGGACCGAGCAGCATTTCCTGAGGGGTGACCGAGCAGCATTTCCTGAGGGGGGACCGAGCAGCATTTCCTGAGGGGTGATCGAGCAGCATTTCCTGAAGGGGTACCGAGCAGCATTTCCTGAGGGGGGAACAAGCAGCATTTGCTGAGGGGGGAACAACCAGCATTTCCTGAGGGGGCAGCAAACATCATTTCCTGAGGGGGGAACGAACAGCTTTTCCTGAGGGGGGACTGAGCAGCATTTCCTGAAGGGCGACCGAGCAGCATTTCCTGAGAGGGGAATGAGCAGCATTTCCTGAGAGGGGAACGAGCAGCATTTCCTGAGGGGGGAATAAGTCGCATTTCATGAGCGAGGAGTGAGAAGCATTTCCTGAGGGGGGAGCGTGCAGCATTTCCTGAGGGAGGAACGAGCAGCATTTCCAGAGGGCGGTGCAAGAAGCATTTCCTGAAGGGAGAGTGAGCAGCATTTCCTGCTGGGGGAACAAGCAGCATTTCCTGAGGGGGCAGCGAGCAGCATTTCCTGAGTTGTGAACGAGCAGCATTTCCTGAGGGGGGAGTGAGCAGCATTTCCGGAGGGGGGAGTGAGCAGCATTTCCTGAGGGGGGAGTGAGCAGCATTTCCTGAGGGGGGAGTGAGCAGCATTTCCTGAGGGGGGAGTGAGCAGCATTTCCTGAGGGGGGATTTAGCAGCATTTCCTGAGGGGGGAGTGAGCAGCATTTCCTGAGGGAGTAGTGAGCAGCATTTCCTGAGGGGGGAGTGAGCAGCATTTCCTGAGGGGGGAACGAGCAGCATTTACTGAGGGGGGAACGAGCAGCATTTCCTGAGTGTGGAGCGAGCAGTATTTCCTGAGGGGGTAGTGAGCAGCATTTCATGAGGGGGGATCGAGCAGCATTTCCTGAGCGGTCAGAGAGCAGCATTTCCTGAGGCAGGAACAGGCAGCATTTCCTGAGGGAGCAGCGAACATCATTTCCTGAGGGGTGAACGAACTGCGTTTCCTGAGGGGGGATCGAGTGGCATTTCCTGAGGAGGGAAGCGAGCACCATTTCCTGAGGGGGAAATGAGCGGCATTTTCTGAGAGTGGAATGAGCGGCATTTCCTGAGGGGGGGAAGTGAGCAGCATTTCCTGAGGGGAACGAGCAGCATTTCCTGAGGAGTCAGTGATCAGCATTTCCTGAGGTGGGAGTGAGAAACATTTCCTGAGGGAGGAACGAGCAGCATTTCCTGTGGGGTGAGCGAGCAGCATTTCCTGAGGGGTGAAGGAGCAGCATTTCCTGCGAGGTCAGTGAGCAGCATTTCCTGAGTGGGGAGCAAGCAGCATTTACTGAGGAAGCAAGCAGCATTTCCTCAAGGGGGGAGCGAGTAGCATTTCCTGAGGGGGGGAGCGAGCTTCTATTCCTGAGGGTGGAACTAGCAGCATTTCCTGACGGGGGAATGAGCAGCATTTCCTGAGGGGGGAGCGAGCAAAATTTCCTGAGGGGGGAACGAGCGGCATTTCCTAAGTGGGGAACAAGCAGCATTTCCTGAGGGGGAAACATGCAGCATTTCCTGAGTGGGGAACAATCAGCATTTCCTGAGGGGGGAACAAGCATCACTTACTAATGGGTGAGCGAGCAGCATTTCCTGAGTGGGGAACAATCAGCATTTCCTGAGGGGGGAACGAGCAGCATTTCCTGAGGGCGGAACGAGCAGCATTTTCTGAGGGGGGAACATGCAGCATTTCCTGAGGGGGGAACAAGGATCACTTACTAAGGGGGGAGCGAGCAGCATTTCCTGAGGGGGGAACGAGCATCACTTACTAAGGGGTGAGCGAGCAGCATTTCCTGAGTGGGGAACGAGCGGCATTTCCCGAGTGGGGAACAAGCAGCATTTCCTGAGGGGGAAACATGCAGCAATTCCTGAGGGGGAAACATGCAGCAATTCCTGAGGTGGGAGCGAACAGCAATTCCTGAGGGGGAGGAGCGAGCAACATTTGCTGAGGGGGGAACAGCAGCATTTCCTGAGGGGGGACCGAGCAGCATTTCCTGAAGGGGGACCGAGCAGCATTCCCTGAAGGGGGACCGAGTAGCATTTCCTGAGAGGGGAATGAGCAGCATTTCCTGAGGGGGGAACAAGCATCACTTACTAAGGGGTGAGCGAGCAGCATTTCCTGAGTGGGGAACGAGCAGCTATTCCTGAGGGGAGAACGAGCAGCATTTCCTGAGGGGGGAACGAGCAGCATTTCCTGAGTGTGGAACGAGCAGCATTTCCTGTGTGTGGAACGAGCAGCATTTCCTGAGGGGGGAACGAGCAGCATTTCCTGAGGGGGGAACGAGCAGCATTTCCTGAGGGGGGAACATGCAGCATTTCCTGAAGGGGGAAAATGCAGCATTTCCTGAGGGGGGAACAAGCATCACTTACTAAGGGGGGAGCAAGCAGCATTTCCTGAGGGGGGGAGTGAGAAACATTTTCTGAGGGGTGCACGAGCAGCATTTTTTGAGGAGGGAAGCGAGCAGCATTTCCTGAGGGGGAAATGAGCGGCATTTCCTGAGAGGGGAGCAAGCAGCATTTCCTGAGGCGGGAGAGAGAAACATTTCCTGAGGGAGGAACGAGCAGCATTTCCTGAGGGGGGAACGAGCATCATTTCCAGAGGCGTCAATGAGCAGCATTTCCTGAGGGGGGAGCGAGCACCATTTCCTGAGGGGGGAGCGAGCAGCATTTCCTGAGGGGGGAGCGAGCAGCATTTCCTTAGGGGGAGCGAGCAGCTTTTCCTGGGGGGGGGGAGCGATCAGCTTTTCCTGAGGGGGGAGCGAGCAGCTTTTCCTGAGGGGGGAGCGAGCAGCTCTTCCTGAGGGGGCAGCGAGCAGCATTTCCTGAGGGTGGAACGAGCAGCATTTCCTGAGGGGGGAACGAGCACCATTTCCTGAGGGGGGAACATGCAGCATTTCCTGAAGGGGGAAAATGCAGCATTTCCTGAAGGGGGAAAATGCAGCATTTCCTGAGGGGGGAACAAGCATCACTTACTAAGGGGGGAGTGAGCAGCATTTTCTGAGGGGGGAGCAAGCAGCATTTCCTGAGGGGGGGAGTGAGAAAAATTTTCTGAGGGGTGAACGAGCAGCATTTTTTGAGGAGGGAAGCGAGCAGCATTTCCTGAGGGGGAAATGAGCGGCATTTCCTGAGAGGGGAGCAAGCAGCATTTCCTGAGGGGGGGGAGCGAGCAACATTTCTTGAGGGGGGAACGAGCAGCATTTTTTGAGGTGGGAAGCGAGCAGCATTTCCTGAGAGTGGAACGAGCAGCATTTCCGGAGGGGTCAGTGAGCAGCATTTCCTGAGGGGGGAATGAGACGCATTTCCTGAGGGGGGAGTGAGCAGCATTTCCTGATGGGGGAGTGAGCAGCATTTCCTGAGGGGGGAGTGAGCTGCATTTCCTGATGGGGGAGTGAGCAGCATTTCCTGAGGGGGGAATGAGCAGCATTTCCTGATGTGGTAGTGAGCAGTATTACCTGAGGGGTGTACAAGCAGCATTTACTAAGGGGGGAGCGAGCAGCATTTCCTGAGGGGGAATCGAGCAGCATTTCCTGAGCGGTCAGAGAGCAGCATTTCCTGAGGGGGGACCGAGCAGCATTTCCTGAGAGGGGAACGAGCAGCATTTCCTGATGGGCGAACAAGCAGCATTTACTAAGTGCGGAGTGAGCAGCATTTCCTGAGGGGGGAATAAGTCGCATTTCATGAGCGAGGAGTGAGAAGCATTTCCTGAGGGGGGAGCGTGCAGCATTTCCTGAGGGAGGAACGAGCAGCATTTCCAGAGGGCGGTGCAAGAAGCATTTCCTGAAGGGAGAGTGAGCCGCATTTCCTGCTGGGGGAACAAGCAGCATTTCCTGAGGGGGCAGCGAGCAGCATTTCCTGAGTGGTGAACGAGCAGCATTTCCTGAGGGGGGAGTGAGCAGCATTTCCTGAGGGGGGAGTGAGCAGCATTTCCTGAGAGGGGAACGAGCAGCATTTCTGAAGGGGTCAGGGAGCAGCATTTCCTCAGTGGGGAACATGCAGCATTTCCAGACGGGGTAACCAGCAGCATTTCCTGAGTGGAGAACGAGCAGCATTTCCTGAGGGGGGGATCGATTAGCCTTTACTGAGGGGGGTGTTGAACAACATTTCCTGAAGGGGGAACAAGCAGCATTTCCTGAGGGGTCAATGAGCATTATTTCCTGTGGGGTGAACGAGCAGCATTTCCTGAGGGGGTAGCAAGCAGTAATTCCTGCGGGTGGAGCGAGCAGCATTTCCTGAGGGGGAGCGAGCAGCATTTCCTGATGGGTAGAGCGAGAAGCATTTCCTGAGGGGGGAACAAGCAGCATTTCCTGAGGGGGGAACGAGCAGCATTTCCTGAGGGGGGAACATGCAGCATTTCCTGAAGGGGGAAAATGCAGCATTTCCTGAGGGGGGAACAAGCATCACTTACTAAGGGGGGAGCAAGCAGCATTTCCTGAGGGGGGGAGTGAGAAACATTTTCTGAGGGGTGAACGAGCAGCATTTTTTGAGGAGGGAAGCGAGCAGCATTTCCTGAGGGGGAAATGAGCGGCATTTCCTGAGAGGGGAGCAAGCAGCATTTCCTGAGGCGGGAGAGAGAAACATTTCCTGAGGGAGGAACGAGCAGCATTTCCTGAGGGGGGAACGAGCATCATTTCCAGAGGCGTCAATGAGCAGCATTTCCTGAGGGGGGAGCGAGCACCATTTCCTGAGGGGGGAGCGAGCAGCATTTCCTGAGGGGGGAGCGAGCAGCATTTCCTTAGGGGGAGCGAGCAGCTTTTCCTGGGGGGGGGAGCGATCAGCTTTTCCTGAGGGGGGAGCGAGCAGCTTTTCCTGAGGGGGGAGCGAGCAGCTCTTCCTGAGGGGGCAGCGAGCAGCATTTCCTGAGGGTGGAACGAGCAGCATTTCCTGAGGGGGGAACGAGCACCATTTCCTGAGGGGGGAACATGCAGCATTTCCTGAAGGGGGAAAATGCAGCATTTCCTGAAGGGGGAAAATGCAGCATTTCCTGAGGGGGGAACAAGCATCACTTACTAAGGGGGGAGTGAGCAGCATTTTCTGAGGGGGGAGCAAGCAGCATTTCCTGAGGGGGGGAGTGAGAAAAATTTTCTGAGGGGTGAACGAGCAGCATTTTTTGAGGAGGGAAGCGAGCAGCATTTCCTGAGGGGGAAATGAGCGGCATTTCCTGAGAGGGGAGCAAGCAGCATTTCCTGAGGGGGGGGAGCGAGCAACATTTCTTGAGGGGGGAACGAGCAGCATTTTTTGAGGTGGGAAGCGAGCAGCATTTCCTGAGAGTGGAACGAGCAGCATTTCCGGAGGGGTCAGTGAGCAGCATTTCCTGAGGGGGGAATGAGACGCATTTCCTGAGGGGGGAGTGAGCAGCATTTCCTGATGGGGGAGTGAGCAGCATTTCCTGAGGGGGGAGTGAGCTGCATTTCCTGATGGGGGAGTGAGCAGCATTTCCTGAGGGGGGAATGAGCAGCATTTCCTGATGTGGTAGTGAGCAGTATTACCTGAGGGGTGTACAAGCAGCATTTACTAAGGGGGGAGCGAGCAGCATTTCCTGAGGGGGAATCGAGCAGCATTTCCTGAGCGGTCAGAGAGCAGCATTTCCTGAGGGGGGACCGAGCAGCATTTCCTGAGGGAGGAACGAGCAGCATTTCCAGAGGGCGGTGCAAGAAGCATTTCCTGAAGGGAGAGTGAGCCGCATTTCCTGCTGGGGGAACAAGCAGCATTTCCTGAGGGGGCAGCGAGCAGCATTTCCTGAGTGGTGAACGAGCAGCATTTCCTGAGGGGGGAGTGAGCAGCATTTCCTGAGGGGGGAGTGAGCAGCATTTCCTGAGAGGGGAACGAGCAGCATTTCTGAAGGGGTCAGGGAGCAGCATTTCCTCAGTGGGGAACATGCAGCATTTCCTGACGGGGTAACCAGCAGCATTTCCTGAGTGCAGAACGAGCAGCATTTCCTGAGGGGGGGATCGATTAGCCTTTACTGAGGGGGGTGTTGAACAACATTTCCTGAAGGGGGAACAAGCAGCATTTCCTGAGGGGTCAATGAGCATTATTTCCTGTGGGGTGAACGAGCAGCATTTCCTGAGGGGGTAGCAAGCAGTAATTCCTGCGGGTGGAGCGAGCAGCATTTCCTGAGGGGGAGCGAGCAGCATTTCCTGATGGGTAGAGCGAGAAGCATTTCCTGAGGGGGGAACAAGCAGCATTTCCTGAGGGGGGAACAAGCAGCATTTCCTGAGGGGGGACCGAGCAGCATTTCCTGAGGGGGGACCGAGCAGCATTTCCTGAGGGGCGACCGAGCAGCATTTCCTGAGGGGGGACCGAGCAGCATTTCCTGAAGGGGGACCGAGCAGCATTTCCTGAGGGGGGACCGAGCAGCATTTCCTGAGGGGGGACCGAGCAGCATTTCCTGAGGGGGGACCGAGCAGCATTTCCTGAGGGGTGACCGAGCAGCATTTCCTGAGGGGGGACCGAGCAGCATTTCCTGAGGGGTGATCGAGCAGCATTTCCTGAAGGGGGACCGAGCAGCATTTCCTGAGGGGGGAACAAGCAGCATTTGCTGAGGGGGGAACAACCAGCATTTCCTGAGGGGGCAGCAAACATCATTTCCTGAGGGGGGAACGAACAGCTTTTCCTGAGGGGGGACTGAGCAGCATTTCCTGAAGGGGGACCGAGCAGCATTTCCTGAGAGGGGAACGAGCAGCATTTCCTGAGAGGGGAACGAGCAGCATTTCCTGAGGGGGGAATAAGTCGCATTTCATGAGCGAGGAGTGAGAAGCATTTCCTGAGGGGGGAGCGTGCAGCATTTCCTGAGGGAGGAACGAGCAGCATTTCCAGAGGGCGGTGCAAGAAGCATTTCCTGAGGGAGAGTGAGCAGCATTTCCTGCTGGGGGAACAAGCAGCATTTCCTGAGGGGGCAGCGAGCAGCATTTCCTGAGTTGTGAACGAGCAGCATTTCCTGAGGGGGGAGTGAGCAGCATTTCCTGAGGGGGGAGTGAGCAGCATTTCCTGAGGGGGGAGTGAGCAGCATTTCCTGAGGGGGGAGTGAGCAGCATTTCCTGAGGGGGGATTTAGCAGCATTTCCTGAGGGGGGAGCGAGCAGCATTTCCTGAGGGAGTAGTGAGCAGCATTTCCTGAGGGGGGAGTGAGCAGCATTTCCTGAGGGGGGAACGAGCAGCATTTACTGAGGGGGGAACGAGCAGCATTTCCTGAGGGTGGAGCGAGCAGTATTTCCTGAGGGGGTAGTGAGCAGCATTTCATGAGGGGGGATCGAGCAGCATTTCCTGAGCGGTCAGAGAGCAGCATTTCCTGAGGCAGGAACAGGCAGCATTTCCTGAGGGAGCAGCGAACATCATTTCCTGAGGGGTGAACGAACTGCGTTTCCTGAGGGGGGATCGAGTGGCATTTCCTGAGGAGGGAAGCGAGCACCATTTACTGAGGGGGAAATGAGCGGCATTTTCTGAGAGTGGAATGAGCGGCATTTCCTGAGGGGGGGAAGTGAGCAGCATTTCCTGAGGGGAACGAGCAGCATTTCCTGAGGAGTCAGTGATCAGCATTTCCTGAGGTGGGAGTGAGAAACATTTCCTGAGGGAGGAACGAGCAGCATTTCCTGTGGGGTGAGCGAGCAGCATTTCCTGAGGGGTGAAGGAGCAGCATTTCCTGCGAGGTCAGTGAGCAGCATTTCCTGAGTGGGGAGCAAGCAGCATTTACTGAGGAAGCAAGCAGCATTTCCTCAAGGGGGGAGCGAGTAGCATTTCCTGAGGGGGGGAGCGAGCTTCTATTCCTGAGGGCGGAACTAGCAGCATTTCCTGACGGGGGAATGAGCAGCATTTCCTGAGGGGGGAGCGAGCAAAATTTCCTGAGGGGGGAACGAGCGGCATTTCCTAAGTGGGGAACAAGCAGCATTTCCTGAGGGGGAAACATGCAGCATTTCCTGAGTGGGGAACAATCAGCATTTCCTGAGGGGGGAACAAGCATCACTTACTAATGGGTGAGCGAGCAGCATTTCCTGAGTGGGGAACAATCAGCATTTCCTGAGGGGGGAACGAGCAGCATTTCCTGAGGGCGGAACGAGCAGCATTTTCTGAGGGGGGAACATGCAGCATTTCCTGAGGGGGGAACAAGCATCACTTACTAAGGGGGGAGCGAGCAGCATTTCCTGAGGGGGGAACGAGCATCACTTACTAAGGGGTGAGCGAGCAGCATTTCCTGAGTGGGGAACGAGCGGCATTTCCCGAGTGGGGAACAAGCAGCATTTCCTGAGGGGGAAACATGCAGCATTTCCTGAGGGGGAAACATGCAGCATTTCCTGAGGGGGGAACGAGAATCACTTACTATCGGGCGAGCGAGCAGCATTTCCTGAGTGGGGAACAATCAGCATTTCCTGAGGGGGGAACGAGCAGCATTTCCTGAGGGGGGAACATGCAGCATTTCCTGAGGGGGGAACATGCAGCATTTCCTGAGGGGGGAACATGCAGCATTTCCTGAGGGGGGAACAAGTATCACTTACTAAGGGGGGAGCGAGCAGCATTTCCTGAGGGGGGAAGGAGCATCACTTACTAAGAGGGGAGCGAGCAGCATTTCCTGAGGGGGGAACAAGCAGCATTTCCTGAGGGGGGATCATGCAGCATTTCCTGAGGGGGGATCATGCAGCATTTCCTGAGGGGGGAACATGCAGCATTTCCTGAGGGGGGAACAAGTATCACTTACTAAGGGGGGAGCGAGCAGCATTTCCTGAGGGGGGAAGGAGCATCACTTACTAAGAGGGGAGCGAGCAGCATTTCCTGAGGGGGGAACAAGCAGCATTTCCTGAGGGGGGATCATGCAGCATTTCCTGAGGGGGGAACATGCAGCATTTCCTGAGGGGGGAACGAGCAGCTTTTCCTGAGGGGGGGAATGAGACACACTTACAGAGGGGGGAGTGAGCAGCATTTTCTGAGGGGGGAGCAAGCAGCATTTCCTGAGGGGGGGAGCGAGAATCATTTTCTGAGGGGTGAACGAGCAGCATTTTTTGAGGAGGGAAGCGAGCAGCATTTCCTGAGGGGGAAATGAGCAGCATTTCCTGAGAGGGGAGCAAGCAGCATTTCCTGAGGCGGGAGCGAGAAACATTTCCTGAGGGAGGAACGAGCAGCATTTCCTGAGGGGTCAGAGAGCAGCATTTCCTCAGTGTGGAATGAGCAACATTTCCTGAGGCAAGAGAGAGAAACATTTCCTGAGGGAGGAACGAGCAGCATTTCCTGAGGGGGGAACGAGCAGCATTTCCTGAGGGGGGAACGAGCAGCATTTCCTGAGGCGTCAATGAGCAGCATTTCCTGAGGGGGGAGCGAGCACCATTTCCTGAGGGGGAGCGAGCAGCATTTCCTGAGGGGGGAGCGAGCAGCATTTCCTGAGGGGGGAGCGAGCAGCTTTTCCTGGGGGGGGAGCGAGCAGCTTTTCCTGAGGGGGGAGCGAGCAGCTTTTCCTGAGGGGGCAGCGAGCAGCATTTCCTGAGGGCGGAGCGAACAGCAATTCCTGAGGGGGAGGAGCGAGCAACATTTGCTGAGGGGGGAACAGCAGCATTTCCTGAGGGGGGACCGAGCAGCATTTCCTGAAGGGGGACCGAGCAGCATTTCCTGAAGGGGGACCGAGTAGCATTTCCTGAGAGGGGAATGAGCAGCATTTCCTGAGGGGGGAACAAGCATCACTTACTAAGGGGGGAGCGAGCAGCATTTCCTGAGTTGGGAACGAGCATCACTTACTAAGGGGTGAGCGAGCAGCATTTCCTGAGTGGGGAACGAGCAGCTATTCCTGAGGGGGGAACGAGCAGCATTTCCTGAGGGGGGAACGAGCAGCATTTCCTGAGGGGGGAACATGCAGCATTTCCTGAAGGGGAAAATGCAGCATTTCCTGAGGGGGGAACAAGCATCACTTACTAAGGGGGGAGTGAGCAGCATTTTCTGAGGGGGGAGCAAGCAGCATTTCCTGAGGGGGGGAGTGAGAAACATTTTCTGAGGGGTGAACGAGCAGCATTTTTTGAGGAGGGAAGCGAGCAGCATTTCCTGAGGGGGAAATGAGCGGCATTTCCTGAGAGGGGAGCAAGCAGCATTTCCTGAGGGGGGGGGAGCGAGCAACATTTCTTGAGAGTGGAACGAGCAGCATTTCCGGAGGGGTCAGTGATCAGCATTTCCTGAGGGGGGAATGAGACGCATTTCCTGAGGGGGGTGTGAGCAGCATTTCCTGATGGGGGAGTGAGCAGCATTTCCTGAGGGGGGAATGAGCAGCATTTCTTGAGGGCGGTGCAAGCAGCATTTCCTGAAGGGGGACCGAGCAGCATTTCCTGATGTGGTAGTGAGCAGTATTTCCTGAGGGGCGAACAAGCAGCATTTACTAAGGGGGGAGCGAGCAGCATTTCCTGAGGGGGAATCGAGCAGCATTTCCTGAGCGGTCAGAGAGCAGCATTTCCTGAGGGGGGACCAAGCAGCATTTCCTGAGGGGGCAGCAAACATCATTTCCTGAGGGGGGAATGAACTGCTTTTCCTGAGGGGGAATCGAGTGACTTTTCCTGAGGAGGGAAGCGAGCAGCATTTCCTGAGGGGGAAATGAGCAGCATTTCCTGAGGGGGAAATGAGCAGCATTTCCTGAGAGGGGAATGAGCGGCATTTCCTGAGGGAGGAAGTGAGCAGCATTTCCTGAGCCGGGAACGAGCAGCATTTGCTGAGGAGTCAGTGATCAGTATTTCCTGAGGCGGGAGCGAGAGACATTTCCTGAGGGAGGAACGAGCAGCATTTCCTGAGGGGTCAATGAGCAGCATTTCCTGAGGTTGCAGCGAGCAGCATTTCCTGAGGGGGCAGCGAGCAGCATTTCCTGAGGGGTTAACGAGCATCATTTCCTGAGGGGGGAGCGAGCAGCATTTCCTGAGGGGGCAGCGAGCAGAATTTCCTGAGGGGGGGAATGAGCAGCATTTCCTGAGGGGTCAGTGAGCAGCATTTCCTGAATGGAGAGTGAGCAGCATTTCAAGGTGGGGGTAGTGAGCAGCATTTCCTGAGGTGGGAACAAGCAGCATTTACTAAGGCTGGAGCGAGCAGCATTTCATTAGCGGACAGCGAGCAGCAATTCCTGAGGGTGGAGCGAGCAGCATTTCCTGAGGGGTCAATGAGCAGCATTTCCTGAGGGGGGAACGAGCAGCATTTGCTGAGCGGTCAGTGAGCAGAATGTCCTGAGGGGGGAATGAGTAAGCATTTCCTGAGGGGGGAGTGAGCAGCATTTCCGGAGGGGTCAGTGAGCAGCAGTTCCTGAGGGGGGAGTGAGCAGCATTTCCTGAGGGGGGAACGAGCAGCATTTCCTGAGGGGGGAACGAGCTGCATTTCCTGAGGGGGGAACGAGCTGCATTTCCTGAGGGGGGAACGAGTAGCATTTACTAAAGGGTTAGCGAGGAGCATTTCCTGAGGGGGGAACGAGCTGCATTTCCTGTGGGGGGAACGAGTAGCATTTTTTGAGGGGGGAAACGAGGAGCATTTCCTGAGAGGGGAACGAGCAGCATTTCTGGAGGGGTCAGAGAGCAGCATTTCCTCAGTGGGGAACGAGCAGCATTTACTGAGGGGGGAACGAGCAGCATTTCCTGAGGGTGGAGCGAGCAGTATTTCCTGAGGGGGTAGTGAGCAGCATTTCATGAGGGGGGATCGAGCAGCATTTCCTGAGCGGTCAGAGAGCAGCATTTCCTGAGGCAGGAACAGGCAGCATTTCCTGAGGGAGCAGCGAACATCATTTCCTGAGGGGTGAACGAACTGCGTTTCCTGAGGGGGGATCGAGTGGCATTTCCTGAGGAGGGAAGCGAGCACCATTTCCTGAGGGGGAAATGAGCGGCATTTTCTGAGAGTGGAATGAGCGGCATTTACTGAGGGGGGGAAGTGAGCAGCATTTCCTGAGGGGAACGAGCAGCATTTCCTGAGGAGTCAGTGATCAGCATTTCCTGAGGTGGGAGTGAGAAACATTTCCTGAGGGAGGAACGAGCAGCATTTCCTGTGGGGTGAGCGAGCAGCATTTCCTGAGGGGTGAAGGAGCAGCATTTCCTGCGAGGTCAGTGAGCAGCATTTCCTGAGTGGGGAGCAAGCAGCATTTACTGAGGAAGCAAGCAGCATTTCCTCAAGGGGGGAGCGTGTAGCATTTCCTGAGGGGGGGAGCGAGCTTCTATTCCTGAGGGCGGAATTAGCAGCATTTCCTGACGGGGGAATGAGCAGCATTTCCTGAGGGGGGAGCGAGCAAAATTTCCTGAGGGGGGAACGAGCGGCATTTCCTAAGTGGGGAACAAGCAGCATTTCCTGAGGGGGAAACATGCAGCATTTCCTGAGTGGGGAACAATCAGCATTTCCTGAGGGGGGAACAAGCATCACTTACTAATGGGTGAGCGAGCAGCATTTCCTGAGTGGGGAACAATCAGCATTTCCTGAGGGGGGAACGAGCAGCATTTCCTGAGGGCGGAACGAGCAGCATTTTCTGAGGGGGGAACATGCAGCATTTCCTGAGGGGGGAACAAGGATCACTTACTAAGGGGGGAGCGAGCAGCATTTCCTGAGGGGGGAACGAGCATCACTTACTAAGGGGTGAGCGAGCAGCATTTCCTGAGTGGGGAACGAGCGGCATTTCCCGAGTGGGGAACAAGCAGCATTTCCTGAGGGGGGAACGAGCAGCATTTCCTGAGGGGGGAACATGCAGCATTTTCTGAGGGGGGAACATGCAGCATTTCCTGAGGGGGGAACATGCAGCATTTCCTGAGGGGGGAACAAGCATCACTTACTAAGGGGGGAGCGAGCAGCATTTCCTGAGGGGGGAAGGAGCATCACTTACTAAGAGGGGAGCGAGCAGCATTTCCTGAGGGGGGAACAAGCAGCATTTCCTGAGGGGGGATCATGCAGCATTTCCTGAGGGGGGAACGAGCAGCTTTTCCTGAGGGGGGGAATGAGACACACTTACAGAGGGGGGAGTGAGCAGCATTTTCTGAGGGGGGAGCAAGCAGCATTTCCTGAGGGGGGAAGCGAGAATCATTTTCTGAGGGGTGAACGAGCAGCATTTTTTGAGGAGGGAAGCGAGTAGCATTTCCTGAGGGGGAAATGAGCAGCATTTCCTGAGAGGGGAGCAAGCAGCATTTCCTGAGGCGGGAGCGAGAAACATTTCCTGAGGGAGGAACGAGCAGCATTTCCTGAGGGGTCAGAGAGCAGCATTTCCTCAGTGTGGAATGAGCAACATTTCCTGAGGCGGGAGAGAGAAACATTTCCTGAGGGAGGAACGAGCAGCATTTCCTGAGGGGGGAACGAGCAGCATTTCCTGAGGGGGGAACGAGCAGCATTTCCTGAGGCGTCAATGAGCAACATTTCCTGAGGGGGGAGCGAGCACCATTTCCTGAGGGGGGAGCGAGCAGCATTTCCTGAGGGGGGAGCGAGCAGCATTTCCTGAGGGGGGAGCGAGCAGCTTTTCCTGGGGGGGGACCGAGCAGCTTTTCCTGAGGGGGGAGCGAGCAGCTTTTCCTGAGGGGGCAGCGAGCAGCATTTCCTGAGGGCGGAGCGAACAGCAATTCCTGAGGGGGAGGAGCGAGCAACATTTGCTGAGGGGGGAACAGCAGCATTTCCTGAGGGGGGACCGAGCAGCATTTCCTGAAGGGGGACCGAGCAGCATTTCCTGAAGGGGGACCGAGTAGCATTTCCTGAGAGGGGAATGAGCAGCATTTCCTGAGGGGGGAACAAGCATCACTTACTAAGGGGGGAGCGAGCAGCATTTCGTGAGTTGGGAACGAGCATCACTTACTAAGGGGTGAGCGAGCAGCATTTCCTGAGTGGGGAACGAGCAGCTATTCCTGAGGGGGGAACGAGCAGCATTTCCTGAGGGGGGAACGAGCAGCATTTCCTGAGGGGGGAACATGCAGCATTTCCTGAAGGGGAAAATGCAGCATTTCCTGAGGGGGGAACAAGCATCACTTACTAAGGGGGGAGTGAGCAGCATTTTCTGAGGGGGGAGCAAGCAGCATTTCCTGAGGGGGGGAGTGAGAAACATTTTCTGAGGGGTGAACGAGCAGCATTTTTTGAGGAGGGAAGCGAGCAGCATTTCCTGAGGGGGAAATGAGCGGCATTTCCTGAGAGGGGAGCAAGCAGCATTTCCTGAGGGGGGGGGGAGCGAGCAACATTTCTTGAGAGTGGAACGAGCAGCATTTCCGGAGGGGTCAGTGATCAGCATTTCCTGAGGGGGGAATGAGACGCATTTCCTGAGGGGGGTGTGAGCAGCATTTCCTGATGGGGGAGTGAGCAGCATTTCCTGAGGGGGGAATGAGCAGCATTTCTTGAGGGCGGTGCAAGCAGCATTTCCTGAAGGGGGACCGAGCAGCATTTCCTGATGTGGTAGTGAGCAGTATTTCCTGAGGGGCGAACAAGCAGCATTTACTAAGGGGGGAGCGAGCAGCATTTCCTGAGGGGGAATCGAGCAGCATTTCCTGAGCGGTCAGAGAGCAGCATTTCCTGAGGGAGGACCAAGCAGCATTTCCTGAGGGGGCAGCAAACATCATTTCCTGAGGGGGGAATGAACTGCTTTTCCTGAGGGGGAATCGAGTGACTTTTCCTGAGGAGGGAAGCGAGCAGCATTTCCTGAGGGGGAAATGAGCAGCATTTCCTGAGGGGGAAATGAGCAGCATTTCCTGAGAGGGGAATGAGCGGCATTTCCTGAGGGAGGAAGTGAGCAGCATTTCCTGAGACGGGAACGAGCAGCATTTGCTGAGGAGTCAGTGATCAGTATTTCCTGAGGCGGGAGCGAGAGACATTTCCTGAGGGAGGAACGAGCAGCATTTCCTGAGGGGTCAATGAGCAGCATTTCCTGAGGTTGCAGCGAGCAGCATTTCCTGAGGGGGCAGCGAGCAGCATTTCCTGAGGGGGCAGCGAGCAGCATTTCCTGAGGGGTTAACGAGCATCATTTCCTGAGGGGGGAGCGAGCAGCATTTCCTGAGGGGGCAGCGAGCAGAATTTCCTGAGGGGGGGAATGAGCAGCATTTCCTGAGGGGTCAGTGAGCAGCATTTCCTGAATGTAGAGTGAGCAGCATTTCAAGGTGGGGGGAGTGAGCAGAATTTCCTGAGGTGGGAACAAGCAGCATTTACTAAGGCTGGAGCGAGCAGCATTTCATTAGGGGACAGCGAGCAGCAATTCCTGAGGGTGGAGCGAGCAGCATTTCCTGAGGGGTCAATGAGCAGCATTTCCTGAGGGGGGAACGAGCAGCATTTGCTGAGCGGTCAGTGAGCAGAATGTCCTGAGGGGGGAATGAGTAAGCATTTCCTGAGGGGGGAGTGAGCAGCATTTCCGGAGGGGTCAGTGAGCAGCAGTTCCTGAGGGGGGAGTGAGCAGCATTTCCTGAGGGGGGAACGAGCAGCATTTCCTGAGGGGGGAACGAGCTGCATTTCCTGAGGGGGGAACGAGCTGCATTTCCTGAGGGGGGAACGAGTAGCATTTACTAAAGGGTTAGCGAGGAGCATTTCCTGAGGGGGGAACGAGCTGCATTTCCTCTGGGGGGAACGAGTAGCATTTTTTGAGGGGGGAAACGAGGAGCATTTCCTGAGAGGGGAACGAGCAGCATTTCTGGAGGGGTCAGAGAGCAGCATTTCCTCAGTGGGGAACGAGCAGCATTTCCTGAGGGGGTAACAAGCAGCATTTCCTGAGGGGGGAGCGAGCAGCATTTCCTGAGGGGGGAGCGAGCAGCATTTCCTGAGGTGGGAACAAGCAGCATTTACTAAGGGGAAAGCGAGCAGCATTTCCTGAATTGGAAATGAGACGCACTTACTGAGGGGGGAGCGAGCAGCATTTCCTGAGGGGGGGAGTGAGAAACATTTTCTGAGGGGTGAACGAGCAGCATTTTTTGAGGAGGGAAGCGAGCAGCATTTCCTGAGGGGGAAATGAGCGGCATTTCCTGAGAGGGGAGCAAGCAGCATTTCCTGAGGGGGGGGAGCGAGCAACATTTCTTGAGAGTGGAACGAGCAGCATTTCCGGAGGGGTCAGTGATCAGCATTTCCTGAGGGGGGAATGAGACGCATTTCCTGAGGGGGGTGTGAGCAGCATTTCCTGATGGGGGAGTGAGCAGCATTTCCTGAGGGGGGAATGAGCAGCATTTCTTGAGGGCGGTGCAAGCAGCATTTCCTGAAGGGGGACCGAGCAGCATTTCCTGATGTGGTAGTGAGCAGTATTTCCTGAGGGGCGAACAAGCAGCATTTACTAAGGGGGGAGCGAGCAGCATTTCCTGAGGGGGAATCGAGCAGCATTTCCTGAGCGGTCAGAGAGCAGCATTTCCTGAGGGGGGAACAAGCAGCATTTCCTGAGGGGGTAGCAAACATCATTTCCTGAGGGGGGAATGAACTGCTTTTCCTGAGGGGGAATCGAGTGACATTTCCTGAGGAGGGAAGCGAGCAGCATTTCCTGAGGGGGAAATGAGCAGCATTTTCTGAGGGGGAAATGAGCAGCATTTCCTGAGGGGGAAATGAGCAGCATTTCCTGAGAGGGGAATGAGCGGCATTTCCTGAGGGAGGAAGTGAGCAGCATTTCCTGAGACGGGAACGAGCAGCATTTGCTGAGGAGTCAGTGATCAGTATTTCCTGAGGCGGGAGCGAGAGACATTTCCTGAGGGAGGAACGAGCAGCATTTCCTGAGGGGTCAATGAGCAGCATTTCCTGAGGGGGCAGCGAGCAGCATTTCCTGAGGGGGCAGCGAGCAGCATTTCCTGAGGGGGCAGCGAGCAGCATTTCCTGAGGGGGCAGCGAGTAGCATTTCCTGAGGGGTTAACGAGCAGCATTTCCTGAGGGGTTAACGAGCATCATTTCCTGAGGGGGGAGCGAGCAGCATTTCCTGAGGGGGCAGCGAGCAGAATTTCCTGAGGGGGGGAATGAGCAGCATTTCCTGAGGGGTCAGTGAGCAGCATTTCCTGAATGGAGAGTGAGCAGCATTTCAAGGTGGGGGGAGTGAGCAGCATTTCCTGAGGTGGGAACAAGCAGCATTTACTAAGGCTGGAGCGAGCAGCATTTCATTAGGGGACAGCGAGCAGCAATTCCTGAGGGTGGAGCGAGCAGCATTTCCTGAGGGCTCAATGAGCAGCATTTCCTGAGGGGGGAACGAGCAGCATTTGCTGAGCGGTCAGTGGGCAGAATGTCCTGAGGGGGGAATGAGTAAGCATTTCCTGAGGGGGGAGTGAGCAGCATTTCCGGAGGGGTCAGTGAGCAGCAGTTCCTGAGGGGGGAGTGAGCAGCATTTCCTGAGGGGGGAACGAGCAGCATTTCCTGAGGGGGGAACGAGCTGCATTTCCTGAGGGGGGAACGAGCTGCATTTCCTGAGGGGGGAACGAGTAGCATTTACTAAAGGGTTAGCGAGGAGCATTTCCTGAGGGGGGAACGAGCTGCATTTACTGTGGGGGGAACGAGTAGCATTTTTTGAGGGGGGAAACGAGGAGCATTTCCTGAGAGGGGAACAAGCAGCATTTCTGGAGGGGTCAGAGAGCAGCATTTCCTCAGTGGGGAACTAGCAGCATTTCCTGAGGGGGTAACAAGCAGCATTTCCTGAGGGGGGAGCGAGCAGCATTTCCTGAGTTGGGAACAAGCAGCATTTACTAAGGGGAAAGCGAGCAGCATTTCCTGAATTGGAAATGAGACGCACTTACTGAGGGGGGAGCGAGCAGCATTTCCTGAGCTGTCAGTGAGCAGCATTTCCTGACGGGGAAACAAGCAGCATTTCCTGAGGGGGGAAGTGAGCTGCATTTCCTGAGGGGGGAACAAGCAGCATTTCCTGAGGGAGAGCGAGCAGCATTTCCTGAGGGGGGAGCGAGCAGCATTTCCTGAGGGGGGAACGAGCAGCATTTCCTGAGGGGGGAATGAGCAGCATTTCTTGAGGGGGGAGTGAGCAGCATTTCCTGAGGGGGGAGTGAGCAGCATTTCCTGAGGGGGAAATGAGCGGCATTTCCTGAGGGGTCAGTGAGCAGCATTTCCTGAAGAGGGAGTGAGCAGCATTTCCTGAGGGGCCAACGAGAAGCATTTACTAAGGGGGAAGCGAGCAGCATTTCCTGAGTTGGAAATGAGACGCACTTACTGAGGGGGGAGCGAGCAGCTTTTCCTGAGCTGTCACTGAGCAGCATTTCCTGACGGGGAAACAAGCAGCCTTTCCTGAGGGGGCAAGTGAGCTGCATTTCCTGAGGGGGGAACAAGCAGCATTTCCTGAGGGAGAGCGAGCAGCATTTCCTGAATGGGGGGAGCGAGCAGCATTTCCTGAGGGGGGAACGAGCAGCATTTCCTGAGGGGGGAATGAGCAGCATTTCCTGAGGGGGGAGTGAGCAGCATTTCCTGAGGGGGGAGTGAGCAGCATTTCCTGAGGGGGAAATGAGCGGCATTTCCTGAGGGGTCAGTGAGCAGCATTTCCTGAAGAGGGAGTGAGCAGCATTTCCTGAGGGGGAAACGAGAAGCATTTCCTGACGGGGGAACGAGAAGCATTTCCTGATGGGGGAACGAGCAGCATTTATTGAGGGGGGAATGAGCAGCATTTCCTGAGGGAGGAGTGAGCAGCATTTCCTGAGGGGGGAACGAGCGGCATTTCCTGAGGGGTGAGTGAGCAGCATTTTCTGAGGGGGGAGTGAGCAGCATTTCCTGAGGGGGGAACGAGCAGCAATTCCTGAGGGGTGATCGAGCAGCATTTCCTGACGGGGGATCGAGCAGCATTTTTTGAGGGGGGAAGCGAGCAGTATTTCCTGAGAGGGGGACCGAGCAGCATTTCCTGAAGGGGGACCGAGCAGCATTTCCTGAGAGGGGAAGGAGCAGCATTTCCTGAGGGGGGATCAAGCAACACTTACTTAGGGGGGAGCGAGCAGCATTTCCTGAGGGGGGAACGAGCATCACTGACTAAGGGGGGAGCGAGCAGCATTTCCTGAGGGGGGAACGAGCATCACTTACTAAGAGGGGAGCGAGCAACATTTCCTGAGGGGGGAAAAAGCAGCATTTCCTGAGGGGTCAGAGAGCGGCATTTCCTCAGTGTGGAACGAGCAAAATTTCCTGAGGCGGGAGAGAGAAACATTTCCTGAGGGAGGAACGAGCAGCATTTCCTGAGGGGGGAACGAGCAGCATTTCCTGAGGGGTCAATGAGCAGCATTTCCTGAGGGGGGAATGAGACGCATTTCCTGAGGGGGGAGTGAGCAGCATTTCCTGATGGGGGAGTGAGCAGCATTTCCTGAGGGGGGAGTGAGCAGCATTTCCTGAGGGGGGAGTGAGCAGCATTTCCTGAGGGGGAAATGAGCGGCATTTCCTGAGGGGTCAGTGAGCAGCATTTCCTGAAGAGGGAGTGAGCAGCATTTCCTGAGGGGGAAACGAGAAGCATTTCCTGACGGGGGAACGAGAAGCATTTCCTGATGGGGGAACGAGCAGCATTTATTGAGGGGGGAATGAGCAGCATTTCCTGAGGGGGGAGTGAGCAGCATTTCCTGAGGGGGGAACGAGCGGCATTTCCTGAGGGGTGAGTGAGCAGCATTTTCTGAGGGGGGAGTGAGCAGCATTTCCTGAGGGGGGAACGAGCAGCAATTCCTGAGGGGTGATCGAGCAGCATTTCCTGACGGGGGATCGAGCAGCATTTTTTGAGGGGGGAAGCGAGCAGCATTTCCTGAGAGGGGGACCGAGCAGCATTTCCTGAAGGGGGACCGAGCAGCATTTCCTGAGAGGGGAAGGAGCAGCATTTCCTGAGGGGGGATCAAGCAACACTTACTTAGGGGGGAGCGAGCAGCATTTCCTGAGGGGGGAACGAGCATCGCTTACTAAGGGGTGAGCGAGCAGCATTTCCTGAGTGGGGAACGAGCGGCATTTCCTGAGTGGGGAACAAGCAGCATTTCCTGAGGGGGAAACATGCAGCATTTCCTGAGTGCTGAACAATCAGCATTTCCTGAGGGGGGAACGAGCATCACTTACTAAGGGGAGAGCGAGCAGCATTTCCTGAGTGGGGAACGAGCAGCATTTCCTGAGGGGGGAACAAGCAGCATTTCCTGATGGGGAAACATGCAGCATTTCCTGCGTGGGGAACAATCAGCATTTCCTGAGGGGGGAACGAGCAGCTATTCCTGAGGGGGGAACGAGCAGCATTTCCTGAGGGGGGAACGAGCAGCATTTCCTGAGGGGGGAACGAGCAGCATTTCCTGAGGGGGGAACGAGCAGCATTTCCTGAGGGGGGAACGAGCAGCATTTCCTGAAGGGGGAACTTGCAGCATTTCCTGAGGGGGGAACAAGCATCACTTACTAAGGGGGGAGCGAGCAGCATTTCCTGAGGGGGGAACAAGCATCACTGACTAAGGGGGGAGCGAGCAGCATTTCCTGAGGGGGGAACGAGCATCACTTACTAAGAGGGGAGCGAGCAACATTTCCTGAGGGGGGAACAAGCAGCATTTCCTGAGGGGTCAGAGAGCGGCATTTCCTCAGTGTGGAACGAGCAAAATTTCCTGAGGCGGGAGAGAGAAACATTTCCTGAGGGAGGAACGAGCAGCATTTCCTGAGGGGGGAACGAGCAGCATTTCCTGAGGGGTCAATGAGCAGCATTTCCTGAGGGGGGAATGAGACGCATTTCCTGAGGGGGGAGTGAGCAGCATTTCCTGATGGGGGAGTGAGCAGCATTTCCTGAGGGGGGAATGAGCAGCATTTCCTGATGTGGTAGTGAGCAGTATTTCCTGAGGGGCGAACAAGCAGCATTTACTAAGGGGGGAGCGAGCAGCATTTCCTGAGGGGGAATTGAGCAGCATTTCCTGAGCGGTCAGAGAGCAGCATTTCCTGAGGGGGGAACGAGCAGCATTTCCTGAGGGGGGAACATGCAGCATTTCCTGAAGGGGGAACTTGCAGCATTTCCTGAGGGGGGAACAAGCATCACTTACTAAGGGGGGAGCGAGCAGCATTTCCTGAGGGGGGAACAAGCATCACTTACTAAGGGGGGAGCGAGCAGCATTTCCTGAGGGGGGAACGAGCATCACTTACTAAGAGGGGAGCGAGCAACATTTCCTGAGGGGGGAACAAGCAGCATTTCCTGAGGGGTCAGAGAGCGGCATTTCCTCAGTGTGGAACGAGCAAAATTTCCTGAGGCGGGAGAGAGAAACATTTCCTGAGGGAGGAACGAGCAGCATTTCCTGAGGGGGGAACGAGAAGCATTTCCTGAGGGGTCAATGAGCAGCATTTCCTGAGGGGGGAATGAGACGCATTTCCTGAGGGGGGAGTGAGCAGCATTTCCTGATGGGGGAGTGAGCAGCATTTCCTGAGGGGGGAATGAGCAGCATTTCCTGATGTGGTAGTGAGCAGTATTTCCTGAGGGGCGAACAAGCAGCATTTACTAAGGGGGGAGCGAGCAGCATTTCCTGAGGGGGAATTGAGCAGCATTTCCTGAGCGGTGAGAGAGCAGCATTTCCTGAGGGGGGACCGAGCAGCATTTCCTGAGGGGGGACCGAGCAGCATTTCCTGAGGGGTCAGAGAGCGGCATTTCCTCAGTGTGGAACGAGCAAAATTTCCTGAGGCGGGAGAGAGAAACATTTCCTGAGGGAGGAACGAGCAGCATTTCCTGAGGGGGGGAACGAGCAGCATTTCCTGAGGGGTCAATGAGCAGCATTTCCTGAGGGGGGAATGAGACGCATTTCCTGAGGGGGGAGTGAGCAGCATTTCCTGATGGGGGAATGAGCAGCATTTCCTGTGGGGGGAATGAGCAGCATTTCCTGATGTGGTAGTGAGCAGTATTTCCTGAGGGGCGAACAAGCAGCATTTACTAAGGGGGGAGCGAGCAGCATTTCCTGAGGGGGAATTGAGCAGCATTTCCTGAGCAGTCAGAGAGCAGCATTTCCTGAGGGGGGACCGAGCAGCATTTCCTGAGGGGGGACCGAGCAGCATTTCCTGAGAGGGGAACGAGCAGCATTTCCTGATGGGCGAACAAGCAGCATTTACTAAGTGCCGAGTGAGCAGCATTTTCTGAGGGGGGAATAAGTCGCATTTCATGAGCGAGGAGTGAGAAGCATTTCCTGAGGGGGGAGCGTGCAGCATTTCCTGAGGGAGGAACGAGCAGCATTTCCAGAGGGCGGTGCAAGAAGCATTTCCTGAAGGGAGAGTGAGCAGCATTTCCTGCTGGGGGAACAAGCAGCATTTCCTGAGGGGGCAGCGAGCAGCATTTCCTGAGGGGGGAGTGAGCAGCATTTCCTGAGAGGGGAACGAGCAGCATTTCCTGAGGGGGGAGTGAGCAGCATTTCCTGAGGGGGGAGTGAGCAGCATTTCCTGAGGGGGGAGTGAGCAGCATTTCCTGAGGGGGGAGTGAGCAGCATTTCCTGAGAGGGGAACGAGCAGCATTTCCTGAGGGGGGGATCGATTAGCCTTTACTGAGGGGGGTGTTGAACAACATTTCCTGAAGGGGGAACAAGCAGCATTTCCTGAGGGGTCAATGAGCCTTATTACATGTGGGGTGAACGAGCAGCATTTCCTGAGGGGGTAGCAAGCAGTAATTCCTGCGGGTGGAGCGAGCAGCATTTCCTGAGGGGGAGCGAGCAGCATTTCCTGATGGGTAGAGCGAGAAGCATTTCCTGAGGGCGGAACAAGCAGCATTTCCTGAGGGGGGAACAAGCAGCATTTCCTGAGGGGGGACCGAGCAGCATTTCCTGAGGGGGAACCGAGCAGCATTTCCTGAGGGGGGACCGAGCAGCATTTCCTGAGGGGGGACCGAGCAGCATTTCCTGAAGGGGGACCGAGCAGCATTTCCTGAGGGGGGAACAAGCAGCATTTGATGAGGGGGGAACAAGCAGCATTTCCTGAGGCGGCAGCAAACATCATTTCCTGAGGGGGGAACGAACAGCTTTTCCTGAGGGGGGACCGAGCAGCATTTCCTGAAGGGGGACCGAGCAGCATTTCCTGAGAGGGGAACGAGCAGCATTTCCTGATGTGCTAACAAGCAGCATTTACTAAGTGCGGAGTGAGCAGCATTTCCTGAGGGGGGAATAAGTCGAATTTCATGAGCGAGGAGTGAGAAGCATTTCCTGAGGGGGGAGCGTGCAGCATTTCCTGAGGGAGGAACGAGCAGCATTTCCAGAGGGCGGTGCAAGAAGCATTTCCTGAAGGGAGAGTGAGCAGCATTTCCTGCTGGGGGAACAAGCAGCATTTCCTGAGGGGGCAGCGAGCAGCATTTCCTGAGTGGTGAACGAGCAGCATTTCCTGAGGGGGGAGTGAGCAGCATTTCCTGAGGGGGAGTGAGCAGCATTTCCTGAGGGGGGAGTGAGCAGCATTTCCTGAGGGGGGAGTGAGCAGCATTTCCTGAGGGGGTAGTGAGCAGCATTTCCTGAGGGGGGAGTGAGCAGCATTTCCTGACGGGGGAGTGAGCAGCATTTCCTGAGGGGGGAGTGAGCAGCATTTCCTGAGGGGGGAGTGAGCAGCATTTCCTGAGGGGGGAGTGAGCAGCATTTCCTGATGGTGGAGTGAGCAACATTTCCTGTGCGGGGAACAAGCAGCATTTACTGAGGTGGGAACGAGCAGCATTTACTAAGTGGGGAGCGAGCAGCATTTCCTGAGGGGGGAGCGAGCAGCATTTCCTGAGGGGGGAGCGAGCAGTATTTCCTCAGGGGGGAACCAACTGCGTTTCCTGAGGGGGGATCGAGCAGCATTTCCTGAGCGGTCAGAGAGCAGCATTTCCTGAGGGGGGAATGAGCAGCATTTCCTGAGGGGGCAGCGAACATCATTTCCAGAGGGGGGAACGAACTGCGTTTCCTGAGGGGGGATCGAGTGGCATTTCCTGAGGAGGGAAGCGAGCACCATTTCCTGAGGGGGAAATGAGCGGCATTTCCTGAGAGTGGAATGAGCTGCTTTTCCTGAGGGGGGGAAGTGAGCAGCATTTCCTGAGGGGAACGAGCAGCATTTCCTGAGGAGTCAGTGATCAGCATTTCCTGAGGTGGGAGTGAGAAACATTTCCTGAGGGAGGAACGAGCAGCATTTCCTGTGGGGTGAAGGAGCAGCATTTCCTGCGAGGTCAGTGAGCAGCATTTCCTGAGTGGGGAGCAAGCAGCATTTACTGAGGAAGCAAGCAGCATTTCCTCTAGGGGGGAGCGAGTAGCATTTCCTGAGGGGGGGAGCGAGCTTCTATTCCTGAGGGCGGAACTAGCAGCATTTCCTAACGGGGGAATGAGCAGCATTTCCTGAGGGGGGAGCGAGCAAAATTTCCTGAGGGGGGAACGAGCGGCATTTCCTGAGTGGGGAACAAGCAGCATTTCCTGAGGGGGAAACATGCAGCATTTCCTGAGTGGGGAACAATCAGCATTTCCTGAGGGGGGAACAAGCATCACTTACTAACGGGTGAGCGAGCAGCATTTCCTGAGTGGGGAACAATCAGCATTTCCTGAGGGGGGAACGAGCAGCATTT
Organism: Carcharodon carcharias; assembly: GCF_017639515.1. Lineage (NCBI taxonomy): Eukaryota > Metazoa > Chordata > Chondrichthyes > Lamniformes > Lamnidae > Carcharodon > Carcharodon carcharias. The sequence continues at coordinate 134,277,576 of NC_054481.1, forward strand.
CCTGAGGGGGGAACGAGCAGCATTTTCTGAGGGGGGAACATGCAGCATTTCCTGAGGGGGGAACAAGCATCACTTACTAAGGGGGGAGCGAGCAGCATTTCCTGAGGGGGGAACGAGCATCACTTACTAAGGGGTGAGCGAGCAGCATTTCCTGAGTGGGGAATGAGCGGCATTTCCTGAGTGGGGAACAAGCAGCATTTCCTGAGGGGGAAACATGCAGCATTTCCTGAGGGGGGAAGGAGCATCACTTACTAAGAGGGGAGCGAGCAGCATTTCCTGAGGGGGGAACAAGCAGCATTTCCTGAGGGGGGATCATGCAGCATTTCCTGAGGGGGGAACGAGCAGCTTTTCCTGAGGGGGGGAATGAGACACACTTACAGAGGGGGGAGTGAGCAGCATTTTCTGAGGGGGGAGCAAGCAGCATTTCCTGAGGGGGGGAGCGAGAAACATTTTCTGAGGGGTGAACGAGCAGCATTTTTTGAGGAGGGAAGCGAGCAGCATTTCCTGAGGGGGAAATGAGCGGCATTTCCTGAGAGGGGAGCAAGCAGCATTTCCTGAGGCGGGAGCGAGAAACATTTCCTGAGGGAGGAACGAGCAGCATTTCCTGAGGGGTCAGAGAGCAGCATTTCCTCAGTGTGGAATGAGCAACATTTCCTGAGGCGGGAGAGAGAAACATTTCCTGAGGGAGGAACGAGCAGCATTTCCTGAGGGGGGAACGAGCAGCATTTCCAGAGGTGTCACTGAGCAGCATTTCCTGAGGGGGGAGCGAGCAGCTTTTCCTGAGGGGGGAGCGAGCAGCTTTTCCTGAGGGGGGAGCGAGCAGCTTTTCCTGAGGGGGGAGCGAGCAGCTTTTCCTGAGGGGGAAGCGAGCAGCTTTCCCTGAGGGGGCACCGAGCAGCATTTCCTGAGGGGGGAGCGAGCAGCAATTCCTGAGGGGGGGAGCGAGCAACATTTCCTGAGGTGGTAACAAGCAGCATTTCCTGAGGGGGGAGCGAGCAGCATTTCCTGAGGTGGGAACAAGCAGCATTTACTAAGGGGGAAGCGAGCAGCATTTCCTGAGTTGGAAATGAGACGCACTTACTGAGGGGGGAGCGAGCAGCATTTCCTGAGCTGTCAGTGAGCAGCATTTCCTGACGGGGAAACAAGCAGCATTTCCTGAGGGGGGAAATGAGCTGCATTTCCTGAGGGGGGAACAAGCAGCATTTCCTGAGGGAGAGCGAGCAGCATTTCCTGAGGGGGGAGCGAGCAGCATTTCCTGAGGGGGGAACGAGCAGCATTTCCTGAGGGGGGAATGAGCAGCATTTCTTGAGGGGGGAGTGAGCAGCATTTCCTGAGGGGGGAGTGAGCAGCATTTCCTGAGGGGGAAATGAGCGGCATTTCCTGAGGGGTCAGTGAGCAGCATTTCCTGAAGAGGGAGTGAGCAGCATTTCCTGAGGGGCCAACGAGAAGCATTTACTAAGGGGGAAGCGAGCAGCATTTCCTGAGTTGGAAATGAGACGCACTTACTGAGGGGGGAGCGAGCAGCTTTTCCTGAGCTGTCACTGAGCAGCATTTCCTGACGGGGAAACAAGCAGCCTTTCCTGAGGGGGGAAGTGAGCTGCATTTCCTGAGGGGGGAACAAGCAGCATTTACTGAGGGAGAGCGAGCAGCATTTCCTGAGGGGGGAGCGAGCAGCATTTCCTGAGGGGGGAACGAGCAGCATTTCCAGAGGGGGGAATGAGCAGCATTTCCTGAGGGGGGAGTGAGCAGCATTTCCTGAGGGGGGAGTGAGCAGCATTTCCTGAAGGGGAAACGAGCGGCATTTCCTGAGGGGTCAGTGAGCAGCATTTCCTGAAGAGGGAGTGAGCAGCATTTCCTGAGGGGGAAACGAGAAGCATTTCCTGACGGGGGAACGAGAAGCATTTCCTGATGGGGGAACGAGCAGCATTTATTGAGGGGGGAATGAGCAGCATTTCCTGAGGGGGTAGTGAGCAGCATTTCCTGAGGGGGGAACGAGCAGCAATTCCTGAGGGGTGATCGAGCAGCATTTCCTGACGGGGGATCGAGCAGCATTTTTTGAGGGGGGAAGCGAGCAGCATTTCCTGAGAGGGGGACCGAGCAGCATTTCCTGAATGGGGACCGAGCAGCATTTCCTGAGAGGGGAACGAGCAGCATTTCCTGAGGGGGGATCAAGCAACACTTACTTAGGGGGGAGCGAGCAGCATTTCCTGAGGGGGGAACGAGCATCGCTTACTAAGGGGTGAGCGAGCAGCATTTCCTGAGTGGGGAACGAGCGGCATTTCCTGAGTGGGGAACAAGCAGCATTTCCTGAGGGGGAAACATGCAGCATTTCCTGAGTGGGGAACAATCAGCATTTCCTGAGGGGGGAACGAGCATCACTTACTAAGGGGAGAGCGAGCAGCATTTCCTGAGTGGGGAACGAGCAGCATTTCCTGAGGGGGGAACAAGCAGCATTTCCTGATGGGGAAACATGCAGCATTTCCTGCGTGGGGAACAATCAGCATTTCCTGAGGGGGGAACGAGCAGCTATTCCTGAGGGGGGAACGAGCAGCATTTCCTGAGGGGGGAACGAGCAGCATTTCCTGAGGGGGGAACGAGCAGCATTTCCTGAGAGGGGACCGAGCAGCATTTCCTGAGAGGGGAACGAGCAGCATTTCCTGAGGGGGGAACGAGCAGCATTTCCTGAGGGGGGAACGAGCAGCATTTCCTGAGGGGGGAACATGCAGCATTTCCTGAAGGGGGAACTTGCAGCATTTCCTGAGGGGGGAACAAGCATCACTTACTAAGGGGGGAGCGAGCAGCATTTCCTGAGGGGGGAACAAGCATCACTTACTAAGGGGGGAGCGAGCAGCATTTCCTGAGGGGGGAACGAGCATCACTTACTAAGAGGGGAGCGAGCAACATTTCCTGAGGGGGGAACAAGCAGCATTTCCTGAGGGGTCAGAGAGCGGCATTTCCTCAGTGTGGAACGAGCAAAATTTCCTGAGGCGGGAGAGAGAAACATTTCCTGAGGGAGGAACGAGCAGCATTTCCTGAGGGGGGAACGAGCAGCATTTCTTGAGGGGTCAATGAGCAGCATTTCCTGAGGGGGGAATGAGACGCATTTCCTGAGGGGGGAGTGAGCAGCATTTCCTGATGGGGGAGTGAGCAGCATTTCCTGAGGGGGGAATGAGCAGCATTTCCTGATGTGGTAGTGAGCAGTATTTCCTGAGGGGCGAACAAGCAGCATTTACTAAGGGGGGAGCGAGCAGCATTTCCTGAGGGGGAATTGAGCAGCATTTCCTGAGCGGTCAGAGAGCAGCATTTCCTGAGGGGGGAACGAGCAGCATTTCCTGAGGGGGGAACATGCAGCATTTCCTGAAGGGGGAACTTGCAGCATTTCCTGAGGGGGGAACAAGCATCACTTACTAAGGGGGGAGCGAGCAGCATTTCCTGAGGGGGGAACAAGCATCACTTACTAAGGGGGGAGCGAGCAGCATTTCCTGAGGGGGGAACGAGCATCACTTACTAAGAGGGGAGCGAGCAACATTTCCTGAGGGGGGAACAAGCAGCATTTCCTGAGGGGTCAGAGAGCGGCATTTCCTCAGTGTGGAACGAGCAAAATTTCCTGAGGCGGGAGAGAGAAACATTTCCTGAGGGAGGAACGAGCAGCATTTCCTGAGGGGGGAACGAGCAGCATTTCCTGAGGGGTCAATGAGCAGCATTTCCTGAGGGGGGAATGAGACGCATTTCCTGAGGGGGGAGTGAGCAGCATTTCCTGATGAGGGAGTGAGCAGCATTTCCTGAGGGGGGAATGAGCAGCATTTCCTGATGTGGTAGTGAGCAGTATTTCCTGAGGGGCGAACAAGCAGCATTTACTAAGGGGGGAGCGAGCAGCATTTCCTGAGGGGGAATTGAGCAGCATTTCCTGAGCGGTGAGAGAGCAGCATTTCCTGAGGGGGGACCGAGCAGCATTTCCTGAGGGGGGACCGAGCAGCATTTCCTGAGGGGTCAGAGAGCGGCATTTCCTCAGTGTGGAACGAGCAAAATTTCCTGAGGCGGGAGAGAGAAACATTTCCTGAGGGAGGAACGAGCAGCATTTCCTGAGGGGGGGAACGAGCAGCATTTCCTGAGGGGTCAATGAGCAGCATTTCCTGAGGGGGGAATGAGACGCATTTCCTGAGGGGGGAGTGAGCAGCATTTCCTGATGGGGGAGTGAGCAGCATTTCCTGAGGGGGGAATGAGCAGCATTTCCTGATGTGGTAGTGAGCAGTATTTCCTGAGGGGCGAACAAGCAGCATTTACTAAGGGGGGAGCGAGCAGCATTTCCTGAGGGGGAATTGAGCAGCATTTCCTGAGCGGTGAGAGAGCAGCATTTCCTGAGGGGGGACCGAGCAGCATTTCCTGAGGGGGGACCGAGCAGCATTTCCTGAGAGGGGAACGAGCAGCATTTCCTGATGGGCGAACAAGCAGCATTTACTAAGTGCGGAGTGAGCAGCATTTTCTGAGGGGGGAATAAGTCGCATTTCATGAGCGAGGAGTGAGAAGCATTTCCTGAGGGGGGAGCGTGCAGCATTTCCTGAGGGAGGAACGAGCAGCATTTCCAGAGGGTGGTGCAAGAAGCATTTCCTGAAGGGAGAGTGAGCAGCATTTCCTGCTGGTGGAACAAGCTGCATTTCCTGAGGGGGCAGCGAGCAGCATTTCCTGAGGGGGGAGTGAGCAGCATTTCCTGAGAGGGGAACGAGCAGCATTTCCTGAGGGGGGAGTGAGCAGCATTTCCTGAGGGGGGAGTGAGCAGCATTTCCTGAGGGGGGAGTGAGCAGCATTTCCTGAGGGGGGAGTGAGCAGCATTTCCTGAGAGGGGAACGAGCAGCATTTCCTGAGGGGGGGATCGATTAGCCTTTACTGAGGGGGGTGTTGAACAACATTTCCTGAAGGGGGAACAAGCAGCATTTCCTGAGGGGTCAATGAGCCTTATTACATGTGGGGTGAACGAGCAGCATTTCCTGAGGGGGTAGCAAGCAGTAATTCCTGCGGGTGGAGCGAGCAGCATTTCCTGAGGGGGAGCGAGCAGCATTTCCTGATGGGTAGAGCGAGAAGCATTTCCTGAGGGCGGAACAAGCAGCATTTCCTGAGGGGGGAACAAGCAGCATTTCCTGAGGGGGGGACGAGCAGCATTTACTAAGCGGGGAGCGAGCAGCATTTCCTGAAGGGGGACCGAGCAGCATTTCCTGAGGGGGGACCGAGCAGCATTTCCTGAGGGGGAACCGAGCAGCATTTCCTGAGGGGGGACCGAGCAGCATTTCCTGAGGGGGGACCGAGCAGCATTTCCTGAAGGGGGACCGAGCAGCATTTCCTGAGGGGGGTACAAGCAGCATTTGATGAGGGGGGAACAAGCAGCATTTCCTGAGGCGGCAGCAAACATCATTTCCTGAGGGGGGAACGAACAGCTTTTCCTGAGGGGGGACCGAGCAGCATTTCCTGAAGGGGGACCGAGCAGCATTTCCTGAGAGGGGAACGAGCAGCATTTCCTGATGGGCTAACAAGCAGCATTTACTAAGTGCGGAGTGAGCAGCATTTCCTGAGGGGGGAATAAGTCGAATTTCATGAGCGAGGAGTGAGAAGCATTTCCTGAGGGGGGAGCGTGCAGCATTTCCTGAGGGAGGAACGAGCAGCATTTCCAGAGGGCGGTGCAAGAAGCATTTCCTGAAGGGAGAGTGAGCAGCATTTCCTGCTGGGGGAACAAGCAGCATTTCCTGAGGGGGCAGCGAGCAGCATTTCCTGAGTGGTGAACGAGCAGCATTTCCTGAGGGGGGAGTGAGCAGCATTTCCTGAGGGGGGAGTGAGCAGCATTTCCTGAGGGGGGAGTGAGCAGCATTTCCTGAGGGGGGAGTGAGCAGCATTTCCTGAGGGGGGACTGAGCAGCATTTCCTGACGGGGGAGTGAGCAGCATTTCCTGAGGCGGGAGTGAGCAGCATTTCCTGAGGGGGGAGTGAGCAGCATTTCCTGAGGGGGGAGTGAGCAGCATTTCCTGATGGTGGAGTGAGCAACATTTCCTGTGCGGGGAACAAGCAGCATTTACTGAGGTGGGAACGAGCAGCATTTACTAAGTGGGGAGCGAGCAGCATTTCCTGAGGGGGGAGCGAGCAGCATTTCCTGAGGGGGGAGCGAGCAGTATTTCCTCAGGGGGGAACCAACTGCGTTTCCTGAGGGGGGATCGAGCAGCATTTCCTGAGCGGTCAGAGAGCAGCATTTCCTGAGGGGGGAACAAGCAGCATTTCCTGAGGGGGCAGCGAACATCATTTCCGGAGGGGGGAACGAACTGCGTTTCCTGAGGGGGGATCGAGTGGCATTTCCTGAGGAGGGAAGCGAGCACCATTTCCTGAGGGGGAAATGAGCGGCATTTCCTGAGAGTGGAATGAGCTGCTTTTCCTGAGGGGGGGAAGTGAGCAGCATTTCCTGAGGGGAACGAGCAGCATTTCCTGAGGAGTCAGTGATCAGCATTTCCTGAGGTGGGAGTGAGAAACATTTCCTGAGGGAGGAACGAGCAGCATTTCCTGTGGGGTGAAGGAGCAGCATTTCCTGCGAGGTCAGTGAGCAGCATTTCCTGAGTGGGGAGCAAGCAGCATTTACTGAGGAAGCAAGCAGCATTTCCTCTAGGGGGGAGCGAGTAGCATTTCCTGAGGGGGGGAGCGAGCTTCTATTCCTGAGGGCGGAACTAGCAGCATTTCCTAACGGGGGAATGAGCAGCATTTCCTGAGGGGGGAGCGAGCAAAATTTCCTGAGGGGGGAACGAGCGGCATTTCCTGAGTGGGGAACAAGCAGCATTTCCTGAGGGGGAAACATGCAGCATTTCCTGAGTGGGGAACAATCAGCATTTCCTGAGGGGGGAACAAGCATCACTTACTAACGGGTGAGCGAGCAGCATTTCCTGAGTGGGGAACAATCAGCATTTCCTGAGGGGGGAACGAGCAGCATTTCCTGAGGGGGGAACGAGCAGCATTTTCTGAGGGGGGAACATGCAGCATTTCCTGAGGGGGGAACAAGCATCACTTACTAAGGGGGGAGCGAGCAGCATTTCCTGAGGGGGGAACGAGCATCACTTACTAAGGGGTGAGCGAGCAGCATTTCCTGAGTGGGGAATGAGCGGCATTTCCTGAGTGGGGAACAAGCAGCATTTCCTGAGGGGGAAACATGCAGCATTTCCTGAGGGGGGAAGGAGCATCGCTTACTAAGAGGGGAGCGAGCAGCATTTCCTGAGGGGGGAACAAGCAGCATTTCCTGAGGGGGGATCATGCAGCATTTCCTGAGGGGGGAACGAGCAGCTTTTCCTGAGGGGGGGAATGAGACACACTTACAGAGGGGGGAGTGAGCAGCATTTTCTGAGGGGGGAGCAAGCAGCATTTCCTGAGGGGGGGAGCGAGAAACATTTTCTGAGGGGTGAACGAGCAGCATTTTTTGAGGAGGGAAGCGAGCAGCATTTCCTGAGGGGGAAATGAGCGGCATTTCCTGAGAGGGGAGCAAGCAGCATTTCCTGAGGCGGGAGCGAGAAACATTTCCTGAGGGAGGAACGAGCAGCATTTCCTGAGGGGTCAGAGAGCAGCATTTCCTCAGTGTGGAATGAGCAACATTTCCTGAGGCGGGAGAGAGAAACATTTCCTGAGGGAGGAACGAGCAGCATTTCCTGAGGGGGGAACGAGCAGCATTTCCAGAGGTGTCACTGAGCAGCATTTCCTGAGGGGGGAGCGAGCAGCTTTTCCTGAGGGGGGAGCGAGCAGCTTTTCCTGAGGGGGGAGCGAGCAGCTTTTCCTGAGGGGGGAGCGAGCAGCTTTTCCTGAGGGGGAAGCGAGCAGCTTTTCCTGAGGGGGCACCGAGCAGCATTTCCTGAGGGGGGAGCGAGCAGCAATTCCTGAGGGGGGGAGCGAGCAACATTTCCTGAGGTGGTAACAAGCAGCATTTCCTGAGGGGGGAGCGAGCAGCATTTCCTGAGGTGGGAACAAGCAGCATTTACTAAGGGGGAAGCGAGCAGCATTTCCTGAGTTGGAAATGAGACGCACTTACTGAGGGGGGAGCGAGCAGCATTTCCTGAGCTGTCAGTGAGCAGCATTTCCTGACGGGGAAACAAGCAGCATTTCCTGAGGGGGGAAATGAGCTGCATTTCCTGAGGGGGGAACAAGCAGCATTTCCTGAGGGAGAGCGAGCAGCATTTCCTGAGGGGGGAGCGAGCAGCATTTCCTGAGGGGGGAACGAGCAGCATTTCCTGAGGGGGGAATGAGCAGCATTTCTTGAGGGGGGAGTGAGCAGCATTTCCTGAGGGGGGAGTGAGCAGCATTTCCTGAGGGGGAAATGAGCGGCATTTCCTGAGGGGTCAGTGAGCAGCATTTCCTGAAGAGGGAGTGAGCAGCATTTCCTGAGGGGCCAACGAGAAGCATTTACTAAGGGGGAAGCGAGCAGCATTTCCTGAGTTGGAAATGAGACGCACTTACTGAGGGGGGAGCGAGCAGCTTTTCCTGAGCTGTCACTGAGCAGCATTTCCTGACGGGGAAACAAGCAGCCTTTCCTGAGGGGGGAAGTGAGCTGCATTTCCTGAGGGGGGAACAAGCAGCATTTACTGAGGGAGAGCGAGCAGCATTTCCTGAGGGGGGAGCGAGCAGCATTTCCTGAGGGGGGAACGAGCAGCATTTCCAGAGGGGGGAATGAGCAGCATTTCCTGAGGGGGGAGTGAGCAGCATTTCCTGAGGGGGGAGTGAGCAGCATTTCCTGAAGGGGAAACGAGCGGCATTTCCTGAGGGGTCAGTGAGCAGCATTTCCTGAAGAGGGAGTGAGCAGCATTTCCTGAGGGGGAAACGAGAAGCATTTCCTGACGGGGGAACGAGAAGCATTTCCTGATGGGGGAACGAGCAGCATTTATTGAGGGGGGAATGAGCAGCATTTCCTGAGGGGGTAGTGAGCAGCATTTCCTGAGGGGGGAACGAGCGGCATTTCCTGAGGGGTGAGTGAGCAGCATTTTCTGAGGGGGGAGTGAGCAGCATTTCCTGAGGGGGGAACGAGCAGCAATTCCTGAGGGGTGATCGAGCAGCATTTCCTGACGGGGGATCGAGCAGCATTTTTTGAGGGGGGAAGCGAGCAGCATTTCCTGAGAGGGGGACCGAGCAGCATTTCCTGAATGGGGACCGAGCAGCATTTCCTGAGAGGGGAACGAGCAGCATTTCCTGAGGGGGGATCAAGCAACACTTACTTAGGGGGGAGCGAGCAGCATTTCCTGAGGGGGGAACGAGCATCGCTTACTAAGGGGTGAGCGAGCAGCATTTCCTGAGTGGGGAACGAGCGGCATTTCCTGAGTGGGGAACAAGCAGCATTTCCTGAGGGGGAAACATGCAGCATTTCCTGAGTGGGGAACAATCAGCATTTCCTGAGGGGGGAACGAGCATCACTTACTAAGGGGAGAGCGAGCAGCATTTCCTGAGTGGGGAACGAGCAGCATTTCCTGAGGGGGGAACAAGCAGCTTTTCCTGATGGGGAAACATGCAGCATTTCCTGCGTGGGGAACAATCAGCATTTCCTGAGGGGGGAACGAGCAGCTATTCCTGAGGGGGGAACGAGCAGCATTTCCTGAGGGGGGAACGAGCAGCATTTCCTGAGGGGGGAACGAGCAGCATTTCCTGAGGGGGGAACGAGCAGCATTTCCTGAGGGGGGAACGAGCAGCATTTCCTGAGGGGGGAACGAGCAGCATTTCCTGAGGGGGGAACGAGCAGCATTTCCTGAGGGGGGAACATGCAGCATTTCCTGAAGGGGGAACTTGCAGCATTTCCTGAGGGGGGAACAAGCATCACTTACTAAGGGGGGAGCGAGCAGCATTTCCTGAGGGGGGAACAATCATCACTTACTAAGGGGGGAGCGAGCAGCATTTCCTGAGGGGGGAACGAGCATCACTTACTAAGAGGGGAGCGAGCAACATTTCCTGAGGGGGGAACAAGCAGCATTTCCTGAGGGGTCAGAGAGCGGCATTTCCTCAGTGTGGAACGAGCAAAATTTCCTGAGGCGGGAGAGAGAAACATTTCCTGAGGGAGGAACGAGCAGCATTTCCTGAGGGGGGAACGAGCAGCATTTCTTGAGGGGTCAATGAGCAGCATTTCCTGAGGGGGGAATGAGACGCATTTCCTGAGGGGGGAGTGAGCAGCATTTCCTGATGGGGGAGTGAGCAGCATTTCCTGAGGGGGGAATGAGCAGCATTTCCTGATGTGGTAGTGAGCAGTATTTCCTGAGGGGCGAACAAGCAGCATTTACTAAGGGGGGAGCGAGCAGCATTTCCTGAGGGGGAATTGAGCAGCATTTCCTGAGCGGTCAGAGAGCAGCATTTCCTGAGGGGGGAACGAGCAGCATTTCCTGAGGGGGGAACATGCAGCATTTCCTGAAGGGGGAACTTGCAGCATTTCCTGAGGGGGGAACAAGCATCACTTACTAAGGGGGGAGCGAGCAGCATTTCCTGAGGGGGGAACAAGCATCACTTACTAAGGGGGGAGCGAGCAGCATTTCCTGAGGGGGGAACGAGCATCACTTACTAAGAGGGGAGCGAGCAACATTTCCTGAGGGGGGAACAAGCAGCATTTCCTGAGGGGTCAGAGAGCGGCATTTCCTCAGTGTGGAACGAGCAAAATTTCCTGAGGCGGGAGAGAGAAACATTTCCTGAGGGAGGAACGAGCAGCATTTCCTGAGGGGGGAACGAGCAGCATTTCCTGAGGGGTCAATGAGCAGCATTTCCTGAGGGGGGAATGAGACGCATTTCCTGAGGGGGGAGTGAGCAGCATTTCCTGATGAGGGAGTGAGCAGCATTTCCTGAGGGGGGAATGAGCAGCATTTCCTGATGTGGTAGTGAGCAGTATTTCCTGAGGGGCGAACAAGCAGCATTTACTAAGGGGGGAGCGAGCAGCATTTCCTGAGGGGGAATTGAGCAGCATTTCCTGAGCGGTGAGAGAGCAGCATTTCCTGAGGGGGGACCGAGCAGCATTTCCTGAGGGGGGACCGAGCAGCATTTCCTGAGGGGTCAGAGAGCGGCATTTCCTCAGTGTGGAACGAGCAAAATTTCCTGAGGCGGGAGAGAGAAACATTTCCTGAGGGAGGAACGAGCAGCATTTCCTGAGGGGGGGAACGAGCAGCATTTCCTGAGGGGTCAATGAGCAGCATTTCCTGAGGGGGGAATGAGACGCATTTCCTGAGGGGGGAGTGAGCAGCATTTCCTGATGGGGGAGTGAGCAGCATTTCCTGAGGGGGGAATGAGCAGCATTTCCTGATGTGGTAGTGAGCAGTATTTCCTGAGGGGCGAACAAGCAGCATTTACTAAGGGGGGAGCGAGCAGCATTTCCTGAGGGGGAATTGAGCAGCATTTCCTGAGCGGTGAGAGAGCAGCATTTCCTGAGGGGGGACCGAGCAGCATTTCCTGAGGGGGGACCGAGCAGCATTTCCTGAGAGGGGAACGAGCAGCATTTCCTGATGGGCGAACAAGCAGCATTTACTAAGTGCGGAGTGAGCAGCATTTTCTGAGGGGGGAATAAGTCGCATTTCATGAGCGAGGAGTGAGAAGCATTTCCTGAGGGAGGAACGAGCAGCATTTCCAGAGGGTGGTGCAAGAAGCATTTCCTGAAGGGAGAGTGAGCAGCATTTCCTGCTGGTGGAACAAGCTGCATTTCCTGAGGGGGCAGCGAGCAGCATTTCCTGAGGGGGGAGTGAGCAGCATTTCCTGAGAGGGGAACGAGCAGCATTTCCTGAGGGGGGAGTGAGCAGCATTTCCTGAGGGGGGAGTGAGCAGCATTTCCTGAGGGGGGAGTGAGCAGCATTTCCTGAGGGGGGAGTGAGCAGCATTTCCTGAGAGGGGAACGAGCAGCATTTCCTGAGGGGGGGATCGATTAGCCTTTACTGAGGGGGGTGTTGAACAACATTTCCTGAAGGGGGAACAAGCAGCATTTCCTGAGGGGTCAATGAGCCTTATTACATGTGGGGTGAACGAGCAGCATTTCCTGAGGGGGTAGCAAGCAGTAATTCCTGCGGGTGGAGCGAGCAGCATTTCCTGAGGGGGAGCGAGCAGCATTTCCTGATGGGTAGAGCGAGAAGCATTTCCTGAGGGCGGAACAAGCAGCATTTCCTGAGGGGGGAACAAGCAGCATTTCCTGAGGGGGGGACGAGCAGCATTTACTAAGCGGGGAGCGAGCAGCATTTCCTGAAGGGGGACCGAGCAGCATTTCCTGAGGGGGGACCGAGCAGCATTTCCTGAGGGGGAACCGAGCAGCATTTCCTGAGGGGGGACCGAGCAGCATTTCCTGAGGGGGGACCGAGCAGCATTTCCTGAAGGGGGACCGAGCAGCATTTCCTGAGGGGGGTACAAGCAGCATTTGATGAGGGGGGAACAAGCAGCATTTCCTGAGGCGGCAGCAAACATCATTTCCTGAGGGGGGAACGAACAGCTTTTCCTGAGGGGGGACCGAGCAGCATTTCCTGAAGGGGGACCGAGCAGCATTTCCTGAGAGGGGAACGAGCAGCATTTCCTGATGGGCTAACAAGCAGCATTTACTAAGTGCGGAGTGAGCAGCATTTCCTGAGGGGGGAATAAGTCGAATTTCATGAGCGAGGAGTGAGAAGCATTTCCTGAGGGGGGAGCGTGCAGCATTTCCTGAGGGAGGAACGAGCAGCATTTCCAGAGGGCGGTGCAAGAAGCATTTCCTGAAGGGAGAGTGAGCAGCATTTCCTGCTGGGGGAACAAGCAGCATTTCCTGAGGGGGCAGCGAGCAGCATTTCCTGAGTGGTGAACGAGCAGCATTTCCTGAGGGGGGAGTGAGCAGCATTTCCTGAGGGGGGAGTGAGCAGCATTTCCTGAGGGGGGAGTGAGCAGCATTTCCTGAGGGGGGAGTGAGCAGCATTTCCTGAGGGGGGACTGAGCAGCATTTCCTGACGGGGGAGTGAGCAGCATTTCCTGAGGCGGGAGTGAGCAGCATTTCCTGAGGGGGGAGTGAGCAGCATTTCCTGAGGGGGGAGTGAGCAGCATTTCCTGATGGTGGAGTGAGCAACATTTCCTGTGCGGGGAACAAGCAGCATTTACTGAGGTGGGAACGAGCAGCATTTACTAAGTGGGGAGCGAGCAGCATTTCCTGAGGGGGGAGCGAGCAGCATTTCCTGAGGGGGGAGCGAGCAGTATTTCCTCAGGGGGGAACCAACTGCGTTTCCTGAGGGGGGATCGAGCAGCATTTCCTGAGCGGTCAGAGAGCAGCATTTCCTGAGGGGGGAACAAGCAGCATTTCCTGAGGGGGCAGCGAACATCATTTCCGGAGGGGGGAACGAACTGCGTTTCCTGAGGGGGGATCGAGTGGCATTTCCTGAGGAGGGAAGCGAGCACCATTTCCTGAGGGGGAAATGAGCGGCATTTCCTGAGAGGGGAATGAGCTGCTTTTCCTGAGGGGGGGAAGTGAGCAGCATTTCCTGAGGGGAACGAGCAGCATTTCCTGAGGAGTCAGTGATCAGCATTTCCTGAGGTGGGAGTGAGAAACATTTCCTGAGGGAGGAACGAGCAGCATTTCCTGTGGGGTGAAGGAGCAGCACTTCCTGCGAGGTCAGTGAGCAGCATTTCCTGAGTGGGGAGCAAGCAGCATTTACTGAGGAAGCAAGCAGCATTTCCTCTAGGGGGGAGCGAGTAGCATTTCCTGAGGGGGGGAGCGAGCTTCTATTCCTGAGGGCGGAACTAGCAGCATTTCCTAACGGGGGAATGAGCAGCATTTCCTGAGGGGGGAGCGAGCAAAATTTCCTGAGGGGGGAACGAGCGGCATTTCCTGAGTGGGGAACAAGCAGCATTTCCTGAGGGGGAAACATGCAGCATTTCCTGAGTGGGGAACAATCAGCATTTCCTGAGGGGGGAACAAGCATCACTTACTAACGGGTGAGCGAGCAGCATTTCCTGAGTGGGGAACAATCAGCATTTCCTGAGGGGGGAACGAGCAGCATTTCCTGAGGGGGGAACGAGCAGCATTTCCTGAGGAGGGAACGAGCAGCATTTTCTGAGGGGGGAACATGCAGCATTTCCTGAGGGGGGAACAAGCATCACTTACTAAGGGTGGAGCGAGCAGCATTTCCTGAGGGGGGAACGAGCATCACTTACTAAGGGGTGAGCGAGCAGCATTTCCTGAGTGGGGAATGAGCGGCATTTCCCGAGTGGGGAACAAGCAGCATTTCCTGAGGGGGAAACATGCAGCATTTCCTGAGGGGGAAACATGCAGCATTTCCTGAGGGGGGAACGAGCATCACTTACTATCGGGCGAGCGAGCAGCATTTCCTGAGTGGGGAACAATCAGCATTTCCTGAGGGGGGAACGAGCAGCATTTCCTGAGGGGGGAACATGCAGCATTTCCTGAGGGGGTAACATGCAGCATTTCCTGAGGGGGTAACAAGCATCACTTACTAAGGGGGGATCGAGCAGCATTTCCTGAGGGGGGAAGGAGCATCACTTACTAAGAGGGGAGCGAGCAGCATTTCCTGTGGGCGGAACATGCAGCATTTCCTGAGGGGGGATCATGCAGCATTTCCTGAGGGGGGAACATGCAGCATTTCCTGAGGGGGGAACGAGCAGCTTTTCCTGAGTCGGGGAATGAGACACACTTACAGAGGGGGGAGTGAGCAGCATTTTCTGAGGGGGGAGCAAGCAGCATTTCCTGAGGGGGGGAGCGAGAAACATTTTCTGAGTGGTGAACGAGCAGCATTTTTTGAGGAGGGAAGCGAGCAGCATTTCCTGAGGGGGAAATGAGCGGCATTTCCTGAGAGGGGAGCAAGCAGCATTTCCTGAGGCGGGAGCGAGAAACATTTCCTGAGGGAGGAACGAGCAGCATTTCCTGAGGGGTCAGAGAGCAGCATTTCCTCAGTGTGGAATGAGCAACATTTCCTGAGGCGGGAGAGAGAAACATTTCCTGAGGGAGGAACGAGCAGCATTTCCTGAGGGGGGAACGAGCAGCATTTCCAGAGGCGTCAATGAGCAGCATTTCCTGAGGGGGGAGCGAGCAGCTTTTCCTGAGGGGGCACCGAGCAGCATTTCCTGAGGGGGGAGCGAGCAGCAATTCCTGAGGGGGGGAGCGAGCAACATTTCCTGAGGTGGTAACAAGCAGCATTTCCTGAGGGGGGAGCGAGCAGCATTTCCTGAGGTGGGAACAAGCAGCATTTACTAAGGGGGAAGCGAGCAGCATTTCCTGAGTTGGAAATGAGACGCACTTACTGAGGGGGGAGCGAGCAGCATTTCCTGAGCTGTCAGTGAGCAGCATTTCCTGACGGGGAAACAAGCAGCATTTCCTGAGGGGGGAAGTGAGCTGCATTTCCTGAGGGGGGAACAAGCAGCATTTCCTGAGTGGGGAACAATCAGCATTTCCTGAGGGGGGAACAAGCATCACTTACTAACGGGTGAGCGAGCAGCATTTCCTGAGGGGGAATGAGCAGCATTTCCTGAGGGGGAACGAGCAGCATTTCCTGAGGGGGAACGAGCAGCATTTCCTGAGGGGGGAACGAGCAGCATTTCCTGAGGGGGGAACAGCAACATTTCCTGAAGGGGGAACAAGCAGCATTTCCTGAGGGGGACCGAGCAGCATTTCCTGAGGGGGGAGCGAGCAGCATTTCCTGAGGGGGAGAGCGAGCAGCATTTCCTGAGGTGGGAAAAGCAGCATTTCCTGAGGGGGAGCGAGCAGCATTTCCTGAGGGGGAACAAGCAGCATTTCCTGAGGGGGAAGCGAGCAGCATTTCCTGAGGGGGAACGAGAGCACTTACTGAGGGGGAGCGAGCAGCATTTCCTGAGTTGGAACAGCAGCATTTCCTGAGGGGAACAAGCAGCATTTCCTGAGGGGGAAGTGAGCTGCATTTCCTGAGGGGGGAACAAGCAGCATTTCCTGAGGGGTCAGTGAGCAGCATTTCCTGAGGGAGAGCGAGCAGCATTTCCTGAGGGCCAAGCGAGAAGCATTCCCTGAGGGGTGAACGAACAGCATTTCCTGATGGGGGGATGAGCAGCATTTACTAATGGGGGAGCAAGCGGCATTTTCTGAGGGGGGAACGAGCAGCATTTCCTGAGAGGGGAGCGAGCAGCATTTCCTGAGGGGGGAACGAGCAGCATTTCCTGAGGGGGGAATGAGCAGCATTTCCTGAGGGGGGAGTGAGCATCATTTCCTGAGGGGGGAGTGAGCAGTATTTCCTGAGGGGGAAACGAGCGGCATTTCCTGAGGGGTCAGTGAGCAGCATTTCCTGAAGAGGGAGTGAGCAGCATTTCCTGAGGGGGCAACGAGAAGCATTTACTGAGGGGGGAATGAGCAGCATTTCCTAATGGGGGAACGAGCAGCATTTACTGAGGGGGGAATGAGCAGCATTTCCTGAGGGGGGAATGAGCAGCATTTCCTGAGGGGGGAGTGAGCACCATTTCCTGAGGGGGGAACGAGCGGCATTTCCTGAGGGGGGAACGAGCGTCATTTCCTGAGGGGTCAGTGAGCGGCATTTCCTGAGGGTCAGTGAGCGGCATTTCCTGAGGGGGGAGTGAGCAGCATTTCCTGAGGGGGGAACGAGCAGCAATTCCTGAGGGGTGATCGAGCAGCATTTCCTGACGGGGGATCGAGCAGCATTTTTTGAGGGGGGAAGCGAGCAGCATTTCCTGAGAGGGGAGTGAGCAGCATTTCCTGAGGGGGGAACAAGCAGCATTTCCTGAGGGGGGGGAGCGAGCAACATTTCTTGAGGGGGGAACGAGCAGCATTTTTTGAGGTGGGAAGCGAGCAGCATTTCCTGAGAGGGGAACGAGCAGCATTTCCGGAGGGGTCAGCGAGAAGCATTTCCTGAGGGGGGAATGAGACGCATTTCCTGAGGGGGGAGTGAGCAGCATTTCCTGATGGGGGAGTGAACAGCTTTTCCTGAGGGGGGAATGAGCAGCATTTCTTGAGGGCGGTGCAAGCAGCATTTCCTGAAGGGGGACCGAGCAGCATTTCCTGATGTGGTAGTGAGCAGTATTTCCTGAGGGGCGAACAAGCAGCATTTACTAAGGGGGGAGCGAGCAGCATTTCCTGAGGGGGAATCGAGCAGCATTTCCTGAGCGGTCAGAGAGCAGCATTTCCTGAGGGGGGAACAAGCAGCATTTCCTGAGGGGGCAGCAAACATCATATCCTGAGGGGGGAATGAACTGCTTTTCCTGAGGGGGAATCGAGTGACATTTCCTGAGGAGGGAAGAGAGCAGCATTTCCTGAGGGGGAAATGAGCAGCATTTCCTGAGAGGGGAATGAGCGGCATTTCCTGAGGGGGGAAGTGAGCAGCATTTCCTGAGACGGGAACGAGCAGCATTTCCTGAGGAGTCAGTGATCAGTATTTCCTGAGGCGGGAGCGAGAGACATTTCCTGAGGGAGGAACGAGCAGCATTTCCTGAGGAGTCAGTGATCAGTATTTCCTGAGGCGGGAGCGAGAGACATTTCCTGAGGGGGGAGCGAGCAGCATTTCCTGAGGGGGCAGCGAGCAGCATTTCCTGAGGGGGCAGCGAGCAGCATTTCCTGAGGGGGCAGCGAGCAGCATTTCCTGAGGGGGCAGCGAGTAGCATTTCCTGAGGGGGCAGCGAGCAGCATTTCCTGAGGGGGCAGCGAGCAGCATTTCCTGAGGGGGCAGCGAGCAGCATTTCCTGAGGGGGTAACAAGCATCATTTCCTGAGGGGGGAGCGAGCAGCATTTCCTGAGGGGGAAGCGAGCAGAATTTCCTGAGGGGGGGAATGAGCAGCATTTCCTGAGGGGTCAATGAGCAGCATTTCCTGAGGGCTCAATGAGCAGCATTTCCTGAGGGCTCAAAGAGCAGCATTTCCTGAGGGCTCAAAGAGCAGCATTTCCTGAGGGGGGAACGAGCAGCATTTCCTGAGGGGGGAACGAGCTGCATTTCCTGAGGGGCGAACGAGTAGCATTTACTAAAGGGTTAGCGAGGAGCATTTCCTGAGGGGGGAACGAGCTGCATTTCCTGTGGGGGGAACGAGTAGCATTTTTTGAGGGGGGAAACGAGGAGCATTTCCTGAGAGGGGAACGAGCAGCATTTCTGGAGGGGTCAGAGAGCAGCATTTCCTCAGTGGGGAACGAGCAGCATTTCCTGAGGGGGTAACAAGCAGCATTTCCTGAGGGGGGAGCGAGCAGCATTTCCTGAGGTGGGAACAAGCAGCATTTACTAAGGGGGAAGCGAGCAGCATTTCCTGGGTTGGAAATGAGACGCACTTACTGAGGGGGGAGCGAGCAGCATTTCCTGAGCTGTCAGTGAGCAGCATTTCCTGACGGGAAAACAAGCAGCATTTCCTGAGGGGGGAAGTGAGCTGCATTTCCTGAGGGGGGAACAAGCAGCATTTCTTGAGGGGGGAACAAGCAGCATTTCCTGAGGGGTCAGTGAGCAGCATTTCCTGAGGGAGAGCGAGCAGCATTTCCTGAGGGCCGAGCGAGAAGCATTTCCTGAGGGGAGAACGAACAGCATTTCCTGATGGGGGGATGAGCAGCATTTACTAATGGGGGAGCAAGCGGCATTTTCTGAGGGGGGAATGAGCAGCATTTCCTGAGGGGGGAGCGAGCAGCATTTCCTGAGGGGGGAACGAGCAGCATTTCCTGAGGGGGGAATGAGCAGCATTTCCTGAGGGGGGAGTGAGCATCATTTCCTGAGGGGGGAGTGAGCAGTATTTCCTGAGGGGGAAACGAGCAGCTTTTCCTGAGGGGGCACCGAGCAGCATTTCCTGAGGGGGGAGCGAGCAGCAATTCCTGAGGGGGGGAGCGAGCAACATTTCCTGAGGTGGTAACAAGCAGCATTTCCTGAGGGGGGAGCGAGCAGCATTTCCTTAGGTGGGAACAAGCAGCATTTACTAAGGGGGAAGCGAGCAGCATTTCCTGAGTTTGAAATGAGACGCACTTACTGAGGGGGGAGCGAGCAGCATTTCCTGAGTTGTCAGTGAGCAGCATTTCCTGACGGGGAAACAAGCAGCATTTCCTGAGGGGGGAAGTGAGCTGCATTTCCTGAGGGGGGAACAAGCAGCATTTCCTGAGGGGTCAGTGAGCAGCATTTCCTGAGGGAGAGCGAGCAGCATTTCCTGAGGGCCGAGCGAGAAGCATTCCCTGAGGGGTGAACGACCAGCATTTCCTGATGGGGGGATGAGCAGCATTTACTAATGGGGGAGCAAGCGGCATTTTCTGAGGGGGGAACGAGCAGCATTTCCTGAGAGGGGAGCGAGCAGCATTTCCTGAGGGGGGAACGAGCAGCATTTCCTGAGGGGGGAATGAGCAGCATTTCCTGAGGGGGGAGTGAGCATCATTTCCTGAGGGGGGAGTGAGCAGTATTTCCTGAGGGGGAAACGAGCGGCATTTCCTGAGGGGTCAGTGAGCAGCATTTCCTGAAGTGGGAGTGAGCAGCATTTCCTGAGGGGGCAACGAGAAGCATTTACTGAGGGGGGAATGAGCAGCATTTCCTAATGGGGGAACGAGCAGCATTTACTGAGGGGGGAATGAGCAGCATTTCCTGAGGGGGGAATGAGCAGCATTTCCTGAGGGGGGAGTGAGCACCATTTCCTGAGGGGGGAACGAGCGGCATTTCCTGAGGGGGGAAGGAGCGTCATTTCCTGAGGGGTCAGTGAGCGGCATTTCCTGAGGGTCAGTGAGCGGCATTTCCTGAGGGGGGAGTGAGCAGCATTTCCTGAGGGGGGAACGAGCAGCAATTCCTGAGGGGTGATCGAGCAGCATTTCCTGACGGGGGATCGAGCAGCATTTTTTGAGGGGGGAAGCGAGCAGCATTTCCTGAGAGGGGAGTGAGCAGCATTTCCTGAGGGGGGAACAAGCAGCATTTCCTGAGGGGGGGGAGCGAGCAACATTTCTTGAGGGGGGAACGAGCAGCATTTTTTGAGGTGGGAAGCGAGCAGCATTTCCTGAGAGGGGAACGAGCAGCATTTCCGGAGGGGTCAGCGAGAAGCATTTCCTGAGGGGGGAATGAGACGCATTTCCTGAGGGGGGAGTGAGCAGCATTTCCTGATGGGGGAGTGAACAGCTTTTCCTGAGGGGGGAATGAGCAGCATTTCTTGAGGGCGGTGCAAGCAGCATTTCCTGAAGGGGGACCGAGCAGCATTTCCTGATGTGGTAGTGAGCAGTATTTCCTGAGGGGCGAACAAGCAGCATTTACTAAGGGGGGAGCGAGCAGCATTTCCTGAGGGGGAATCGAGCAGCATTTCCTGAGCGGTCAGAGAGCAGCATTTCCTGAGGGGGGAACAAGCAGCATTTCCTGAGGGGGCAGCAAACATCATATCCTGAGGGGGGAATGAACTGCTTTTCCTGAGGGGGAATCGAGTGACATTTCCTGAGGAGGGAAGAGAGCAGCATTTCCTGAGGGGGAAATGAGCAGCATTTCCTGAGAGGGGAATGAGCGGCATTTCCTGAGGGGGGAAGTGAGCAGCATTTCCTGAGACGGGAACGAGCAGCATTTCCTGAGGAGTCAGTGATCAGTATTTCCTGAGGCGGGAGCGAGAGACATTTCCTGAGGGGGGAGCGAGCAGCATTTCCTGAGGGGGCAGTGAGTAGCATTTCCTGAGGGGGCAGCGAGCAGCATTTCCTGAGGGGGCAGCGAGCAGCATTTCCTGAGGGGGCAGCGAGTAGCATTTCCTGAGGGGGCAGCGAGCAGCATTTCCTGAGGGGGCAGCGAGCAGCATTTCCTGAGGGGGCAGCGAGCAGCATTTCCTGAGGGGGTAACAAGCATCATTTCCTGAGGGGGGAGCGAGCAGCATTTCCTGAGGGGGAAGCGAGCAGAATTTCCTGAGGGGGGGAATGAGCAGCATTTCCTGAGGGGTCAATGAGCAGCATTTCCTGAGGGCTCAATGAGCAGCATTTCCTGAGGGCTCAAAGAGCAGCATTTCCTGAGGGCTCAAAGAGCAGCATTTCCTGAGGGGGGAACGAGCAGCATTTCCTGAGGGGGGAACGAGCTGCATTTCCTGAGGGGCGAACGAGTAGCATTTACTAAAGGGTTAGCGAGGAGCATTTCCTGAGGGGGGAACGAGCTGCATTTCCTGTGGGGGGAACGAGTAGCATTTTTTGAGGGGGGAAACGAGGAGCATTTCCTGAGAGGGGAACGAGCAGCATTTCTGGAGGGGTCAGAGAGCAGCATTTCCTCAGTGGGGAACGAGCAGCATTTCCTGAGGGGGTAACAAGCAGCATTTCCTGAGGGGGGAGCGAGCAGCATTTCCTGAGGTGGGAACAAGCAGCATTTACTAAGGGGGAAGCGAGCAGCATTTCCTGGGTTGGAAATGAGACGCACTTACTGAGGGGGGAGCGAGCAGCATTTCCTGAGCTGTCAGTGAGCAGCATTTCCTGACGGGGAAACAAGCAGCATTTCCTGAGGGGGGAAGTGAGCTGCATTTCCTGAGGGGGGAACAAGCAGCATTTCTTGAGGGGGGAACAAGCAGCATTTCCTGAGGGGTCAGTGAGCAGCATTTCCTGAGGGAGAGCGAGCAGCATTTCCTGAGGGCCGAGCGAGAAGCATTTCCTGAGGGGAGAACGAACAGCATTTCCTGATGGGGGGATGAGCAGCATTTACTAATGGGGGAGCAAGCGGCATTTTCTGAGGGGGGAATGAGCAGCATTTCCTGAGGGGGGAGCGAGCAGCATTTCCTGAGGGGGGAACGAGCAGCATTTCCTGAGGGGGGAATGAGCAGCATTTCCTGAGGGGGGAGTGAGCATCATTTCCTGAGGGGGGAGTGAGCAGTATTTCCTGAGGGGGAAACGAGCAGCTTTTCCTGAGGGGGCACCGAGCAGCATTTCCTGAGGGGGGAGCGAGCAGCAATTCCTGAGGGGGGGAGCGAGCAACATTTCCTGAGGTGGTAACAAGCAGCATTTCCTGAGGGGGGAGCGAGCAGCATTTCCTTAGGTGGGAACAAGCAGCATTTACTAAGGGGGAAGCGAGCAGCATTTCCTGAGTTGGAAATGAGACGCACTTACTGAGGGGGGAGCGAGCAGCATTTCCTGAGTTGTCAGTGAGCAGCATTTCCTGACGGGGAAACAAGCAGCATTTCCTGAGGGGGGAAGTGAGCTGCATTTCCTGAGGGGGGAACAAGCAGCATTTCCTGAGGGGTCAGTGAGCAGCATTTCCTGAGGGAGAGCGAGCAGCATTTCCTGAGGGCCGAGCGAGAAGCATTCCCTGAGGGGTGAACGAACAGCATTTCCTGATGGGGGGATGAGCAGCATTTACTAATGGGGGAGCAAGCGGCATTTTCTGAGGGGGGAACGAGCAGCATTTCCTGAGAGGGGAGCGAGCAGCATTTCCTGAGGGGGGAACGAGCAGCATTTCCTGAGGGGGGAATGAGCAGCATTTCCTGAGGGGGGAGTGAGCATCATTTCCTGAGGGGGGAGTGAGCAGTATTTCCTGAGGGGGAAACGAGCGGCATTTCCTGAGGGGTCAGTGAGCAGCATTTCCTGAAGAGGGAGTGAGCAGCATTTCCTGAGGGGGCAACGAGAAGCATTTACTGAGGGGGGAATGAGCAGCATTTCCTAATGGGGGAACGAGCAGCATTTACTGAGGGGGGAATGAGCAGCATTTCCTGAGGGGGGAATGAGCAGCATTTCCTGAGGGGGGAGTGAGCACCATTTCCTGAGGGGGGAACGAGCGGCATTTCCTGAGGGGGGAACGAGCGTCATTTCCTGAGGGGTCAGTGAGCGGCATTTCCTGAGGGTCAGTGAGCGGCATTTCCTGAGGGGGGAGTGAGCAGCATTTCCTGAGGGGGGAACGAGCAGCAATTCCTGAGAGGGGAGTGAGCAGCATTTCCTGAGGGGGGAACAAGCAGCATTTCCTGAGGGGGGGGGAGCGAGCAACATTTCTTGAGGGGGGAACGAGCAGCATTTTTTGAGGTGGGAAGCGAGCAGCATTTCCTGAGAGGGGAACGAGCAGCATTTCCGGAGGGGTCAGCGAGAAGCATTTCCTGAGGGGGGAATGAGACGCATTTCCTGAGGGGGGAGTGAGCAGCATTTCCTGATGGGGGAGTGAACAGCTTTTCCTGAGGGGGGAATGAGCAGCATTTCTTGAGGGCGGTGCAAGCAGCATTTCCTGAAGGGGGACCGAGCAGCATTTCCTGATGTGGTAGTGAGCAGTATTTCCTGAGGGGCGAACAAGCAGCATTTACTAAGGGGGGAGCGAGCAGCATTTCCTGAGGGGGAATCGAGCAGCATTTCCTGAGCGGTCAGAGAGCAGCATTTCCTGAGGGGGGAACAAGCAGCATTTCCTGAGGGGGCAGCAAACATCATATCCTGAGGGGGGAATGAACTGCTTTTCCTGAGGGGGAATCGAGTGACATTTCCTGAGGAGGGAAGAGAGCAGCATTTCCTGAGGGGGAAATGAGCAGCATTTCCTGAGAGGGGAATGAGCGGCATTTCCTGAGGGGGGAAGTGAGCAGCATTTCCTGAGACGGGAACGAGCAGCATTTCCTGAGGAGTCAGTGATCAGTATTTCCTGAGGCGGGAGCGAGAGACATTTCCTGAGGGAGGAACGAGCAGCATTTCCTGAGGAGTCAGTGATCAGTATTTCCTGAGGCGGGAGCGAGAGACATTTCCTGAGGGGGGAGCGAGCAGCATTTCCTGAGGGGGCAGCGAGTAGCATTTCCTGAGGGGGCAGCGAGCAGCATTTCCTGAGGGGGCAGCGAGCAGCATTTCCTGAGGGGGCAGCGAGTAGCATTTCCTGAGGGGGCAGCGAGCAGCATTTCCTGAGGGGGCAGCGAGCAGCATTTCCTGAGGGGGCAGCGAGCAGCATTTCCTGAGGGGGTAACAAGCATCATTTCCTGAGGGGGGAGCGAGCAGCATTTCCTGAGGGGGAAGCGAGCAGAATTTCCTGAGGGGGGGAATGAGCAGCATTTCCTGAGGGGTCAATGAGCAGCATTTCCTGAGGGCTCAATGAGCAGCATTTCCTGAGGGCTCAAAGAGCAGCATTTCCTGAGGGCTCAAAGAGCAGCATTTCCTGAGGGGGGAACGAGCAGCATTTCCTGAGGGGGGAACGAGCTGCATTTCCTGAGGGGCGAACGAGTAGCATTTACTAAAGGGTTAGCGAGGAGCATTTCCTGAGGGGGGAACGAGCTGCATTTCCTGTGGGGGGAACGAGTAGCATTTTTTGAGGGGGGAAACGAGGAGCATTTCCTGAGAGGGGAACGAGCAGCATTTCTGGAGGGGTCAGAGAGCAGCATTTCCTCAGTGGGGAACGAGCAGCATTTCCTGAGGGGGTAACAAGCAGCATTTCCTGAGGGGGGAGCGAGCAGCATTTCCTGAGGTGGGAACAAGCAGCATTTACTAAGGGGGAAGCGAGCAGCATTTCCTGGGTTGGAAATGAGACGCACTTACTGAGGGGGGAGCGAGCAGCATTTCCTGAGCTGTCAGTGAGCAGCATTTCCTGACGGGGAAACAAGCAGCATTTCCTGAGGGGGGAAGTGAGCTGCATTTCCTGAGGGGGGAACAAGCAGCATTTCTTGAGGGGGGAACAAGCAGCATTTCCTGAGGGGTCAGTGAGCAGCATTTCCTGAGGGAGAGCGAGCAGCATTTCCTGAGGGCCGAGCGAGAAGCATTTCCTGAGGGGAGAACGAACAGCATTTCCTGATGGGGGGATGAGCAGCATTTACTAATGGGGGAGCAAGTGGCATTTTCTGAGGGGGGAATGAGCAGCATTTCCTGAGGGGGGAGCGAGCAGCATTTCCTGAGGGGGGAACGAGCAGCATTTCCTGAGGGGGGAATGAGCAGCATTTCCTGAGGGGGGAATGAGCAGCATTTCCTGAGGGGGGAGTGAGCATCATTTCCTGAGGGGGGAGTGAGCAGTATTTCCTGAGGGGGAAACGAGCGGCATTTCCTGAGGGGTCAGTGAGCAGCATTTCCTGAAGAGGGAGTGAGCAGCATTTCCTGAGGGGGCAACGAGAAGCATTTCCTAATGGGGGAACGAGCAGCATTTACTGAGGGGGGAATGAGCAGCATTTCCTGAGGGGGGAGTGAGCATCATTTCCTGAGGGGGGAACGAGCGGCATTTCCTGAGGGGTCAGTGAGCAGCATTTCCTGAGGGGGGAGTGAGCAGCATTTCCTGAGGGGGGAACGAGCAGCAATTCCTGAGGGGTGATTGAGCAGCATTTCCTGACGGGGGATCGAGCAGCACTTTTTGAGGGGGGAAGCGAGCAGCATTTCCTGAGAGGGGAGTGAGCAGCATTTCCTGAGGGGGGAACAAGAAGCATTTCCTGAGGGGGGGGAGCGAGCAACATTTCTTGCGGGGGGAACGAGCAGCATTTTTTGAGGTGGGAAGCGAGCAGCATTTCCTGAGAGGGGAACGAGCAGCATTTCCGGAGGGGTCAGTGAGAAGCATTTCCTGAGGGGGGAATGAGACGCATTTCCTGAGGGGGGAGTGAGCAGCATTTCCTGAGGGGGGAGCGAGCAGCTTTTCCTGAGGGGGGAGCGAGCAGCTTTTCCTGAGGGGGAAGCGAGCAGCTTTTCCTGAGGGGGCAGCGAGCAGCATTTCCTGAGGGGGGAGCGAGCAGCAATTCCTGAGGGGGGGAGCGAGCAACATTTCCTGAGGTGGTAACAAGCAGCATTTCCTGAGGGGGGAGCGAGCAGCATTTCCTGAGGTGGGAACAAGCAGCATTTACTAAGGGGGAAGCGAGCAGCATTTCCTGAGTTGGAAATGAGACGCACTTACTGAGGGGGGAGCGAGCAGCATTTCCTGAGCTGTCAGTGAGCAGCATTTCCTGACGGGGAAACAAGCAGCATTTCCTGAGGGGGGAAGTGAGCTGCATTTCCTGAGGGGGGAACAAGCAGCATTTCCTGAGGGGTCAGTGAGCAGCATTTCCTGAGGGAGAGCGAGCAGCATTTCCTGAGGGCCGAGCGAGAAGCATTTCCTGAGGGGAGAACGAACAGCATTTCCTGATGGGGGGATGAGCAGCATTTACTAATGGGGGAGCAAGCGGCATTTTCTGAGGGGGGAACGAGCAGCATTTCCTGAGAGGGGAGCGAGCAGCATTTCCTGAGGGGGGAACGAGCAGCATTTCCTGAGGGGGGAATGAGCAGCATTTCCTGAGGGGGGAGTGAGCATCATTTCCTGAGGGGGGAGTGAGCAGTATTTCCTGAGGGGGAAACGAGCGGCATTTCCTGAGGGGTCAGTGAGCAGCATTTCCTGAAGAGGGAGTGAGCAGCATTTCCTGAGGGGGCAACGAGAAGCATTTACTGAGGGGGGAATGAGCAGCATTTCCTAATGGGGGAACGAGCAGCATTTACTGAGGGGGGAATGAGCAGCATTTCCTGAGGGGGGAATGAGCAGCATTTCCTGAGGGGGGAGTGAGCACCATTTCCTGAGGGGGGAACGAGCGGCATTTCCTGAGGGGTCAGTGAGCGGCATTTCCTGAGGGGTCAGTGAGCGGCATTTCCTGAGGGGGGAGTGAGCAGCATTTCCTGAGGGGGGAACGAGCAGCAATTCCTGAGGGGTGATCGAGCAGCATTCCCTGACGGGGGATCGAGCAGCATTTTTTGAGGGGGGAAGCGAGCAGCATTTCCTGAGAGGTGAGTGAGCAGCATTTCCTGAGGGGGGAACAAGCAGCATTTCCTGAGGGGGGGGAGCGAGCAACATTTCTTGAGGGGGGAGCGAGCAGCATTTTTTGAGGTGGGAAGCGAGCAGCATTTCCTGAGAGGGGAACGAGCAGCATTTCCGGAGGGGTCAGCGAGAAGCATTTCCTGAGGGGGGAATGAGACGCATTTCCTGAGGGGGGAGTGAGCAGCATTTCCTGATGGGGGAGTGAACAGCTTTTCCTGAGGGGGGAATGAGCAGCATTTCTTGAGGGCGGTGCAAGCAGCATTTCCTGAAGGGGGACCGAGCAGCATTTCCTGATGTGGTAGTGAGCAGTATTTCCTGAGGGGCGAACAAGCAGCATTTACTAAGGGGGGAGCGAGCAGCATTTCCTGAGGGGGAATCGAGCAGCATTTCCTGAGCGGTCAGAGAGCAGCATTTCCTGAGGGGGGAACAAGCAGCATTTCCTGAGGGGGCAGCAAACATCATTTCCTGAGGGGGGAATGAACTGCTTTTCCTGAGGGGGAATCGAGTGACATTTCCTGAGGAGGGAAGAGAGCAGCATTTCCTGAGGGGGAAATGAGCAGCATTTCCTGAGAGGGGAATGAGCGGCATTTCCTGAGGGGGGAAGTGAGCAGCATTTCCTGAGACGGGAACGAGCAGCATTTCCTGAGGAGTCAGTGATCAGTATTTCCTGAGGCGGGAGCGAGAGACATTTCTTGAGGGAGGAACGAGCAGCATTTCCTGAGGAGTCAGTGATCAGTATTTCCTGAGGCGGGAGCGAGAGACATTTCCTGAGGGGGGAGCGAGCAGCATTTCCTGAGGGGGCAGCGAGTAGCATTTCCTGAGGGGGCAGCGAGCAGCATTTCCTGAGGGGTCAGTGAGCAGCATTTCCTGAGGGGGCAGCGAGCAGCATTTCCTGAGGGGGCAGCGAGCAGCATTTCCTGAGGGGGTAACAAGCATCATTTCCTGAGGGGGGAGCGAGCAGCATTTCCTGAGGGGGAAGCGAGCAGAATTTCCTGAGGGGGGGAATGAGTAGCATTTCCTGAGGGGTCAATGAGCAGCATTTCCTGAGGGTTCAAAGAGCAGCATTTCCTGAGGGCTCAAAGAGAAGCATTTCCTGAGGGGGGAACGAGCAGCATTTCCTGAGGGGGGAACGAGCTGCATTTCCTGAGGGGCGAACGAGTAGCATTTACTAAAGGGTTAGCGAGGAGCATTTCCTAAGGGGGGAACGAGCTGCATTTCCTGTGGGGGGAACGAGTAGCATTTTTTGAGGGGGGAAACGAGGAGCATTTCCTGAGAGGGGAACGAGCAGCATTTCTGGAGGGGTCAGAGAGCAGCATTTCCTCAGTGGGGAACGAGCAGCATTTCCTGAGGGGGTAACAAGCAGCATTTCCTGAGGGGGGAGCGAGCAGCATTTCCTTAGGTGGGAACAAGCAGCATTTACTAAGGGGGAAGCGAGCAGCATTTCCTGAGTTGGAAATGAGACGCACTTACTGAGGGGGGAGCGAGCAGCATTTCCTGAGCTGTCAGTGAGCAGCATTTCCTGACGGGGAAACAAGCAGCATTTCCTGAGGGGGGAAGTGAGCTGCATTTCCTGAGGGGGGAACAAGCAGCATTTCCTGAGGGGTCAGTGAGCAGCATTTCCTGAGGGAGAGCGAGCAGCATTTCCTGAGGGCCGAGCGAGAAGCATTTCCTGAGGGGAGAACGAACAGCATTTCCTGATGGGGGGATGAGCAGCATTTACTAATGGGGGAGCAAGCGGCATTTTCTGAGGGGGGAACGAGCAGCATTTCCTGAGAGGGGAGCGAGCAGCATTTCCTGAGGGGGGAACGAGCAGCATTTCCTGAGGGGGGAATGAGCAGCATTTCCTGAGGGGGGAGTGAGCATCATTTCCTGAGGGGGGAGTGAGCAGTATTTCCTGAGGGGGAAACGAGCGGCATTTCCTGAGGGGTCAGTGAGCAGCATTTCCTGAAGAGGGAGTGAGCAGCATTTCCTGAGGGGGCAACGAGAAGCATTTACTGAGGGGGGAATGAGCAGCATTTCCTAATGGGGGAACGAGCAGCATTTACTGAGGGGGGAATGAGCAGCATTTCCTGAGGGGGGAATGAGCAGCATTTCCTGAGGGGGGAGTGAGCACCATTTCCTGAGGGGGGAACGAGCGGCATTTCCTGAGGGGGGAACGAGCGTCATTTCCTGAGGGGTCAGTGAGCGGCATTTCCTGAGGGTCAGTGAGCGGCATTTCCTGAGGGGGGAGTGAGCAGCATTTCCTGAGGGGGGAACGAGCAGCAATTCCTGAGGGGTGATCGAGCAGCATTTCCTGACGGGGGATCGAGCAGCATTTTTTGAGGGGGGAAGCGAGCAGCATTTCCTGAGAGGGGAGTGAGCAGCATTTCCTGAGGGGGGAACAAGCAGCATTTCCTGAGGGGGGGGAGCGAGCAACATTTCTTGAGGGGGGAACGAGCAGCATTTTTTGAGGTGGGAAGCGAGCAGCATTTCCTGAGAGGGGAACGAGCAGCATTTCCGGAGGGGTCAGCGAGAAGCATTTCCTGAGGGGGGAATGAGACGCATTTCCTGAGGGGGGAGTGAGCAGCATTTCCTGATGGGGGAGTGAACAGCTTTTCCTGAGGGGGGAATGAGCAGCATTTCTTGAGGGCGGTGCAAGCAGCATTTCCTGAAGGGGGACCGAGCAGCATTTCCTGATGTGGTAGTGAGCAGTATTTCCTGAGGGGCGAACAAGCAGCATTTACTAAGGGGGGAGCGAGCAGCATTTCCTGAGGGGGAATCGAGCAGCATTTCCTGAGCGGTCAGAGAGCAGCATTTCCTGAGGGGGGAACAAGCAGCATTTCCTGAGGGGGCAGCAAACATCATATCCTGAGGGGGGAATGAACTGCTTTTCCTGAGGGGGAATCGAGTGACATTTCCTGAGGAGGGAAGAGAGCAGCATTTCCTGAGGGGGAAATGAGCAGCATTTCCTGAGAGGGGAATGAGCGGCATTTCCTGAGGGGGGAAGTGAGCAGCATTTCCTGAGACGGGAACGAGCAGCATTTCCTGAGGAGTCAGTGATCAGTATTTCCTGAGGCGGGAGCGAGAGACATTTCCTGAGGGAGGAACGAGCAGCATTTCCTGAGGAGTCAGTGATCAGTATTTCCTGAGGCGGGAGCGAGAGACATTTCCTGAGGGAGGAGCGAGCAGCATTTCCTGAGGGGGCAGCGAGCAGCATTTCCTGAGGGGGCAGCGAGCAGCATTTCCTGAGGGGGCAGCGAGCAGCATTTCCTGAGGGGGCAGCGAGTAGCATTTCCTGAGGGGGCAGCGAGCAGCATTTCCTGAGGGGGCAGCGAGCAGCATTTCCTGAGGGGGCAGCGAGCAGCATTTCCTGAGGGGGTAACAAGCATCATTTCCTGAGGGGGGAGCGAGCAGCATTTCCTGAGGGGGAAGCGAGCAGAATTTCCTGAGGGGGGGAATGAGCAGCATTTCCTGAGGGGTCAATGAGCAGCATTTCCTGAGGGCTCAATGAGCAGCATTTCCTGAGGGCTCAAAGAGCAGCATTTCCTGAGGGCTCAAAGAGCAGCATTTCCTGAGGGGGGAACGAGCAGCATTTCCTGAGGGGGGAACGAGCTGCATTTCCTGAGGGGCGAACGAGTAGCATTTACTAAAGGGTTAGCGAGGAGCATTTCCTGAGGGGGGAACGAGCTGCATTTCCTGTGGGGGGAACGAGTAGCATTTTTTGAGGGGGGAAACGAGGAGCATTTCCTGAGAGGGGAACGAGCAGCATTTCTGGAGGGGTCAGAGAGCAGCATTTCCTCAGTGGGGAACGAGCAGCATTTCCTGAGGGGGTAACAAGCAGCATTTCCTGAGGGGGGAGCGAGCAGCATTTCCTGAGGTGGGAACAAGCAGCATTTACTAAGGGGGAAGCGAGCAGCATTTCCTGGGTTGGAAATGAGACGCACTTACTGAGGGGGGAGCGAGCAGCATTTCCTGAGCTGTCAGTGAGCAGCATTTCCTGACGGGGAAACAAGCAGCATTTCCTGAGGGGGGAAGTGAGCTGCATTTCCTGAGGGGGGAACAAGCAGCATTTCTTGAGGGGGGAACAAGCAGCATTTCCTGAGGGGTCAGTGAGCAGCATTTCCTGAGGGAGAGCGAGCAGCATTTCCTGAGGGCCGAGCGAGAAGCATTTCCTGAGGGGAGAACGAACAGCATTTCCTGATGGGGGGATGAGCAGCATTTACTAATGGGGGAGCAAGTGGCATTTTCTGAGGGGGGAATGAGCAGCATTTCCTGAGGGGGGAGCGAGCAGCATTTCCTGAGGGGGGAACGAGCAGCATTTCCTGAGGGGGGAATGAGCAGCATTTCCTGAGGGGGGAGTGAGCATCATTTCCTGAGGGGGGAGTGAGCAGTATTTCCTGAGGGGGAAACGAGCGGCATTTCCTGAGGGGTCAGTGAGCAGCATTTCCTGAAGAGGGAGTGAGCAGCATTTCCTGAGGGGGCAACGAGAAGCATTTCCTAATGGGGGAACGAGCAGCATTTACTGAGGGGGGAATGAGCAGCATTTCCTGAGGGGGGAGTGAGCATCATTTCCTGAGGGGGGAACGAGCGGCATTTCCTGAGGGGTCAGTGAGCAGCATTTCCTGAGGGGGGAGTGAGCAGCATTTCCTGAGGGGGGAACGAGCAGCAATTCCTGAGGGGTGATTGAGCAGCATTTCCTGACGGGGGATCGAGCAGCACTTTTTGAGGGGGGAAGCGAGCAGCATTTCCTGAGAGGGGAGTGAGCAGCATTTCCTGAGGGGGGAACAAGAAGCATTTCCTGAGGGGGGGGAGCGAGCAACATTTCTTGCGGGGGGAACGAGCAGCATTTTTTGAGGTGGGAAGCGAGCAGCATTTCCTGAGAGGGGAACGAGCAGCATTTCCGGAGGGGTCAGTGAGAAGCATTTCCTGAGGGGGGAATGAGACGCATTTCCTGAGGGGGGAGTGAGCAGCATTTCCTGAGGGGGGAGCGAGCAGCTTTTCCTGAGGGGGGAGCGAGCAGCTTTTCCTGAGGGGGAAGCGAGCAGCTTTTCCTGAGGGGGCAGCGAGCAGCATTTCCTGAGGGGGGAGCGAGCAGCAATTCCTGAGGGGGGGAGCGAGCAACATTTCCTGAGGTGGTAACAAGCAGCATTTCCTGAGGGGGGAGCGAGCAGCATTTCCTGAGGTGGGAACAAGCAGCATTTACTAAGGGGGAAGCGAGCAGCATTTCCTGAGTTGGAAATGAGACGCACTTACTGAGGGGGGAGCGAGCAGCATTTCCTGAGCTGTCAGTGAGCAGCATTTCCTGACGGGGAAACAAGCAGCATTTCCTGAGGGGGGAAGTGAGCTGCATTTCCTGAGGGGGGAACAAGCAGCATTTCCTGAGGGGTCAGTGAGCAGCATTTCCTGAGGGAGAGCGAGCAGCATTTCCTGAGGGCCGAGCGAGAAGCATTTCCTGAGGGGAGAACGAACAGCATTTCCTGATGGGGGGATGAGCAGCATTTACTAATGGGGGAGCAAGCGGCATTTTCTGAGGGGGGAACGAGCAGCATTTCCTGAGAGGGGAGCGAGCAGCATTTCCTGAGGGGGGAACGAGCAGCATTTCCTGAGGGGGGAACGAGCAGCATTTCCTGAGGGGGGAATGAGCAGCATTTCCTGAGGGGGGAGTGAGCATCATTTCCTGAGGGGGGAGTGAGCAGTATTTCCTGAGGGGGAAACGAGCGGCATTTCCTGAGGGGTCAGTGAGCAGCATTTCCTGAAGAGGGAGTGAGCAGCATTTCCTGAGGGGGCAACGAGAAGCATTTACTGAGGGGGGAATGAGCAGCATTTCCTAATGGGGGAACGAGCAGCATTTACTGAGGGGGGAATGAGCAGCATTTCCTGAGGGGGGAATGAGCAGCATTTCCTGAGGGGGGAGTGAGCACCATTTCCTGAGGGGGGAACGAGCGGCATTTCCTGAGGGGTCAGTGAGCGGCATTTCCTGAGGGGTCAGTGAGCGGCATTTCCTGAGGGGGGAGTGAGCAGCATTTCCTGAGGGGGGAACGAGCAGCAATTCCTGAGGGGTGATCGAGCAGCATTCCCTGACGGGGGATCGAGCAGCATTTTTTGAGGGGGGAAGCGAGCAGCATTTCCTGAGAGGTGAGTGAGCAGCATTTCCTGAGGGGGGAACAAGCAGCATTTCCTGAGGGGGGGGAGCGAGCAACATTTCTTGAGGGGGGAGCGAGCAGCATTTTTTGAGGTGGGAAGCGAGCAGCATTTCCTGAGAGGGGAACGAGCAGCATTTCCGGAGGGGTCAGCGAGAAGCATTTCCTGAGGGGGGAATGAGACGCATTTCCTGAGGGGGGAGTGAGCAGCATTTCCTGATGGGGGAGTGAACAGCTTTTCCTGAGGGGGGAATGAGCAGCATTTCTTGAGGGCGGTGCAAGCAGCATTTCCTGAAGGGGGACCGAGCAGCATTTCCTGATGTGGTAGTGAGCAGTATTTCCTGAGGGGCGAACAAGCAGCATTTACTAAGGGGGGAGCGAGCAGCATTTCCTGAGGGGGAATCGAGCAGCATTTCCTGAGCGGTCAGAGAGCAGCATTTCCTGAGGGGGGAACAAGCAGCATTTCCTGAGGGGGCAGCAAACATCATTTCCTGAGGGGGGAATGAACTGCTTTTCCTGAGGGGGAATCGAGTGACATTTCCTGAGGAGGGAAGAGAGCAGCATTTCCTGAGGGGGAAATGAGCAGCATTTCCTGAGAGGGGAATGAGCGGCATTTCCTGAGGGGGGAAGTGAGCAGCATTTCCTGAGACGGGAACGAGCAGCATTTCCTGAGGAGTCAGTGATCAGTATTTCCTGAGGCGGGAGCGAGAGACATTTCTTGAGGGAGGAACGAGCAGCATTTCCTGAGGAGTCAGTGATCAGTATTTCCTGAGGCGGGAGCGAGAGACATTTCCTGAGGGGGGAGCGAGCAGCATTTCCTGAGGGGGCAGCGAGTAGCATTTCCTGAGGGGGCAGCGAGCAGCATTTCCTGAGGGGTCAGTGAGCAGCATTTCCTGAGGGGGCAGCGAGCAGCATTTCCTGAGGGGGCAGCGAGCAGCATTTCCTGAGGGGGTAACAAGCATCATTTCCTGAGGGGGGAGCGAGCAGCATTTCCTGAGGGGGAAGCGAGCAGAATTTCCTGAGGGGGGGAATGAGTAGCATTTCCTGAGGGGTCAATGAGCAGCATTTCCTGAGGGTTCAAAGAGCAGCATTTCCTGAGGGCTCAAAGAGAAGCATTTCCTGAGGGGGGAACGAGCAGCATTTCCTGAGGGGGGAACGAGCTGCATTTCCTGAGGGGCGAACGAGTAGCATTTACTAAAGGGTTAGCGAGGAGCATTTCCTAAGGGGGGAACGAGCTGCATTTCCTGTGGGGGGAACGAGTAGCATTTTTTGAGGGGGGAAACGAGGAGCATTTCCTGAGAGGGGAACGAGCAGCATTTCTGGAGGGGTCAGAGAGCAGCATTTCCTCAGTGGGGAACGAGCAGCATTTCCTGAGGGGGTAACAAGCAGCATTTCCTGAGGGGGGAGCGAGCAGCATTTCCTTAGGTGGGAACAAGCAGCATTTACTAAGGGGGAAGCGAGCAGCATTTCCTGAGTTGGAAATGAGACGCACTTACTGAGGGGGGAGCGAGCAGCATTTCCTGAGCTGTCAGTGAGCAGCATTTCCTGACGGGGAAACAAGCAGCATTTCCTGAGGGGGGAAGTGAGCTGCATTTCCTGAGGGGGGAACAAGCAGCATTTCCTGAGGGGTCAGTGAGCAGCATTTCCTGAGGGAGAGCGAGCAGCATTTCCTGAGGGCCGAGCGAGAAGCATTTCCTGAGGGGAGAACGAACAGCATTTCCTGATGGGGGGATGAGCAGCATTTACTAATGGGGGAGCAAGCGGCATTTTCTGAGGGGGGAACGAGCAGCATTTCCTGAGAGGGGAGCGAGCAGCATTTCCTGAGGGGGGAACGAGCAGCATTTCCTGAGGGGGGAATGAGCAGCATTTCCTGAGGGGGGAGTGAGCATCATTTCCTGAGGGGGGAGTGAGCAGTATTTCCTGAGGGGGAAACGAGCGGCATTTCCTGAGGGGTCAGTGAGCAGCATTTCCTGAAGAGGGAGTGAGCAGCATTTCCTGAGGGGGCAACGAGAAGCATTTACTGAGGGGGGAATGAGCAGCATTTCCTAATGGGGGAACGAGCAGCATTTACTGAGGGGGGAATGAGCAGCATTTCCTGAGGGGGGAATGAGCAGCATTTCCTGAGGGGGGAGTGAGCACCATTTCCTGAGGGGGGAACGAGCGGCATTTCCTGAGGGGGGAACGAGCGTCATTTCCTGAGGGGTCAGTGAGCGGCATTTCCTGAGGGTCAGTGAGCGGCATTTCCTGAGGGGGGAGTGAGCAGCATTTCCTGAGGGGGGAACGAGCAGCAATTCCTGAGGGGTGATCGAGCAGCATTTCCTGACGGGGGATCGAGCAGCATTTTTTGAGGGGGGAAGCGAGCAGCATTTCCTGAGAGGGGAGTGAGCAGCATTTCCTGAGGGGGGAACAAGCAGCATTTCCTGAGGGGGGGGAGCGAGCAACATTTCTTGAGGGGGGAACGAGCAGCATTTTTTGAGGTGGGAAGCGAGCAGCATTTCCTGAGAGGGGAACGAGCAGCATTTCCGGAGGGGTCAGCGAGAAGCATTTCCTGAGGGGGGAATGAGACGCATTTCCTGAGGGGGGAGTGAGCAGCATTTCCTGATGGGGGAGTGAACAGCTTTTCCTGAGGGGGGAATGAGCAGCATTTCTTGAGGGCGGTGCAAGCAGCATTTCCTGAAGGGGGACCGAGCAGCATTTCCTGATGTGGTAGTGAGCAGTATTTCCTGAGGGGCGAACAAGCAGCATTTACTAAGGGGGGAGCGAGCAGCATTTCCTGAGGGGGAATCGAGCAGCATTTCCTGAGCGGTCAGAGAGCAGCATTTCCTGAGGGGGGAACAAGCAGCATTTCCTGAGGGGGCAGCAAACATCATATCCTGAGGGGGGAATGAACTGCTTTTCCTGAGGGGGAATCGAGTGACATTTCCTGAGGAGGGAAGAGAGCAGCATTTCCTGAGGGGGAAATGAGCAGCATTTCCTGAGAGGGGAATGAGCGGCATTTCCTGAGGGGGGAAGTGAGCAGCATTTCCTGAGACGGGAACGAGCAGCATTTCCTGAGGAGTCAGTGATCAGTATTTCCTGAGGCGGGAGCGAGAGACATTTCCTGAGGGAGGAACGAGCAGCATTTCCTGAGGAGTCAGTGATCAGTATTTCCTGAGGCGGGAGCGAGAGACATTTCCTGAGGGGGGAGCGAGCAGCATTTCCTGAGGGGGCAGCGAGCAGCATTTCCTGAGGGGGCAGCGAGCAGCATTTCCTGAGGGGGCAGCGAGCAGCATTTCCTGAGGGGGCAGCGAGTAGCATTTCCTGAGGGGGCAGCGAGCAGCATTTCCTGAGGGGGCAGCGAGCAGCATTTCCTGAGGGGGTAACAAGCATCATTTCCTGAGGGGGGAGCGAGCAGCATTTCCTGAGGGGGAAGCGAGCAGAATTTCCTGAGGGGGGGAATGAGCAGCATTTCCTGAGGGGTCAATGAGCAGCACTTCCTGAGGGCTCAATGAGCAGCATTTCCTGAGGGCTCAAAGAGCAGCATTTCCTGAGGGCTCAAAGAGCAGCATTTCCTGAGGGGGGAACGAGCAGCATTTCCTGAGGGGGGAACGAGCTGCATTTCCTGAGGGGCGAACGAGTAGCATTTACTAAAGGGTTAGCGAGGAGCATTTCCTGAGGGGGGAACGAGCTGCATTTCCTGTGGGGGGAACGAGTAGCATTTTTTGAGGGGGTAAACGAGGAGCATTTCCTGAGAGGGGAACGAGCAGCATTTCTGGAGGGGTCAGAGAGCAGCATTTCCTCAGTGGGGAACGAGCAGCATTTCCTGAGGGGGTAACAAGCAGCATTTCCTGAGGGGGGAGCGAGCAGCATTTCCTGAGGTGGGAACAAGCAGCATTTACTAAGGGGGAAGCGAGCAGCATTTCCTGGGTTGGAAATGAGACGCACTTACTGAGGGGGGAGCGAGCAGCATTTCCTGAGCTGTCAGTGAGCAGCATTTCCTGACGGGGAAACAAGCAGCATTTCCTGAGGGGGGAAGTGAGCTGCATTTCCTGAGGGGGGAACAAGCAGCATTTCTTGAGGGGGGAACAAGCAGCATTTCCTGAGGGGTCAGTGAGCAGCATTTCCTGAGGGAGAGCGAGCAGCATTTCCTGAGGGCCGAGCGAGAAGCATTTCCTGAGGGGAGAACGAACAGCATTTCCTGATGGGGGGATGAGCAGCATTTACTAATGGGGGAGCAAGTGGCATTTTCTGAGGGGGGAATGAGCAGCATTTCCTGAGGGGGGAGCGAGCAGCATTTCCTGAGGGGGGAACGAGCAGCATTTCCTGAGGGGGGAATGAGCAGCATTTCCTGAGGGGGGAGTGAGCATCATTTCCTGAGGGGGGAGTGAGCAGTATTTCCTGAGGGGGCAAACGAGCGGCATTTCCTGAGGGGTCAGTGAGCAGCATTTCCTGAAGAGGGAGTGAGCAGCATTTCCTGAGGGGGCAACGAGAAGCATTTCCTAATGGGGGAACGAGCAGCATTTACTGAGGGGGGAATGAGCAGCATTTCCTGAGGGGGGAGTGAGCATCATTTCCTGAGGGGGGAACGAGCGGCATTTCCTGAGGGGTCAGTGAGCAGCATTTCCTGAGGGGGGAGTGAGCAGCA
Organism: Carcharodon carcharias; assembly: GCF_017639515.1. Lineage (NCBI taxonomy): Eukaryota > Metazoa > Chordata > Chondrichthyes > Lamniformes > Lamnidae > Carcharodon > Carcharodon carcharias. The sequence goes on from NC_054481.1 coordinate 134,314,870, forward strand.
TTTCCTGAGGGGGGAACGAGCAGCAATTCCTGAGGGGTGATTGAGCAGCATTTCCTGACGGGGGATCGAGCAGCACTTTTTGAGGGGGGAAGCGAGCAGCATTTCCTGAGAGGGGAGTGAGCAGCATTTCCTGAGGGGGGAACAAGAAGCATTTCCTGAGGGGGGGGAGCGAGCAACATTTCTTGCGGGGGGAACGAGCAGCATTTTTTGAGGTGGGAAGCGAGCAGCATTTCCTGAGAGGGGAACGAGCAGCATTTCCGGAGGGGTCAGTGAGAAGCATTTCCTGAGGGGGGAATGAGACGCATTTCCTGAGGGGGGAGTGAGCAGCATTTCCTGAGGGGGGAGCGAGCAGCTTTTCCTGAGGGGGGAGCGAGCAGCTTTTCCTGAGGGGGAAGCGAGCAGCTTTTCCTGAGGGGGCAGCGAGCAGCATTTCCTGAGGGGGGAGCGAGCAGCAATTCCTGAGGGGGGGAGCGAGCAACATTTCCTGAGGTGGTAACAAGCAGCATTTCCTGAGGGGGGAGCGAGCAGCATTTCCTGAGGTGGGAACAAGCAGCATTTACTAAGGGGGAAGCGAGCAGCATTTCCTGAGTTGGAAATGAGACGCACTTACTGAGGGGGGAGCGAGCAGCATTTCCTGAGCTGTCAGTGAGCAGCATTTCCTGACGGGGAAACAAGCAGCATTTCCTGAGGGGGGAAGTGAGCTGCATTTCCTGAGGGGGGAACAAGCAGCATTTCCTGAGGGGTCAGTGAGCAGCATTTCCTGAGGGAGAGCGAGCAGCATTTCCTGAGGGCCGAGCGAGAAGCATTTCCTGAGGGGAGAACGAACAGCATTTCCTGATGGGGGGATGAGCAGCATTTACTAATGGGGGAGCAAGCGGCATTTTCTGAGGGGGGAACGAGCAGCATTTCCTGAGAGGGGAGCGAGCAGCATTTCCTGAGGGGGGAACGAGCAGCATTTCCTGAGGGGGGAATGAGCAGCATTTCCTGAGGGGGGAGTGAGCATCATTTCCTGAGGGGGGAGTGAGCAGTATTTCCTGAGGGGGAAACGAGCGGCATTTCCTGAGGGGTCAGTGAGCAGCATTTCCTGAGGTGGGAGTGAGCAGCATTTCCTGAGGGGGCAACGAGAAGCATTTACTGAGGGGGGAATGAGCAGCATTTCCTAAGGGGGGAACGAGCAGCATTTACTGAGGGGGGAATGAGCAGCATTTCCTGAGGGGGGAATGAGCAGCATTTCCTGAGGGGGGAGTGAGCACCATTTCCTGAGGGGGGAACGAGCGGCATTTCCTGAGGGGTCAGTGAGCGGCATTTCCTGAGGGGTCAGTGAGCGGCATTTCCTGAGGGGGGAGTGAGCAGCATTTCCTGAAGGGGGAACGAGCAGCAATTCCTGAGGGGTGATCGAGCAGCATTCCCTGACGGGGGATCGAGCAGCATTTTTTGAGGGGGGAAGCGAGCAGCATTTCCTGAGAGGTGAGTGAGCAGCATTTCCTGAGGGGGGAACAAGCAGCATTTCCTGAGGGGGGGGAGCGAGCAACATTTCTTGAGGGGGGAGCGAGCAGCATTTTTTGAGGTGGGAAGCGAGCAGCATTTCCTGAGAGGGGAACGAGCAGCATTTCCGGAGGGGTCAGCGAGAAGCATTTCCTGAGGGGGGAATGAGACGCATTTCCTGAGGGGGGAGTGAGCAGCATTTCCTGATGGGGGAGTGAACAGCTTTTCCTGAGGGGGGAATGAGCAGCATTTCTTGAGGGCGGTGCAAGCAGCATTTCCTGAAGGGGGACCGAGCAGCATTTCCTGATGTGGTAGTGAGCAGTATTTCCTGAGGGGCGAACAAGCAGCATTTACTAAGGGGGGAGCGAGCAGCATTTCCTGAGGGGGAATCGAGCAGCATTTCCTGAGCGGTCAGAGAGCAGCATTTCCTGAGGGGGGAACAAGCAGCATTTCCTGAGGGGGCAGCAAACATCATTTCCTGAGGGGGGAATGAACTGCTTTTCCTGAGGGGGAATCGAGTGACATTTCCTGAGGAGGGAAGAGAGCAGCATTTCCTGAGGGGGAAATGAGCAGCATTTCCTGAGAGGGGAATGAGCGGCATTTCCTGAGGGGGGAAGTGAGCAGCATTTCCTGAGACGGGAACGAGCAGCATTTCCTGAGGAGTCAGTGATCAGTATTTCCTGAGGCGGGAGCGAGAGACATTTCTTGAGGGAGGAACGAGCAGCATTTCCTGAGGAGTCAGTGATCAGTATTTCCTGAGGCGGGAGCGAGAGACATTTCCTGAGGGGGGAGCGAGCAGCATTTCCTGAGGGGGCAGCGAGTAGCATTTCCTGAGGGGGCAGCGAGCAGCATTTCCTGAGGGGTCAGTGAGCAGCATTTCCTGAGGGGGCAGCGAGCAGCATTTCCTGAGGGGGCAGCGAGCAGCATTTCCTGAGGGGGTAACAAGCATCATTTCCTGAGGGGGGAGCGAGCAGCATTTCCTGAGGGGGAAGCGAGCAGAATTTCCTGAGGGGGGGAATGAGTAGCATTTCCTGAGGGGTCAATGAGCAGCATTTCCTGAGGGCTCAAAGAGCAGCATTTCCTGAGGGCTCAAAGAGAAGCATTTCCTGAGGGGGGAACGAGCAGCATTTCCTGAGGGGGGAACGAGCTGCATTTCCTGAGGGGCGAACGAGTAGCATTTACTAAAGGGTTAGCGAGGAGCATTTCCTAAGGGGGGAACGAGCTGCATTTCCTGTGGGGGGAACGAGTAGCATTTTTTGAGGGGGGAAACGAGGAGCATTTCCTGAGAGGGGAACGAGCAGCATTTCTGGAGGGGTCAGAGAGCAGCATTTCCTCAGTGGGGAACGAGCAGCATTTCCTGAGGGGGTAACAAGCAGCATTTCCTGAGGGGGGAGCGAGCAGCATTTCCTTAGGTGGGAACAAGCAGCATTTACTAAGGGGGAAGCGAGCAGCATTTCCTGAGTTGGAAATGAGACGCACTTACTGAGGGGGGAGCGAGCAGCATTTCCTGAGCTGTCAGTGAGCAGCATTTCCTGACGGGGAAACAAGCAGCATTTCCTGAGGGGGGAAGTGAGCTGCATTTCCTGAGGGGGGAACAAGCAGCATTTCCTGAGGGGTCAGTGAGCAGCATTTCCTGAGGGAGAGCGAGCAGCATTTCCTGAGGGCCGAGCGAGAAGCATTTCCTGAGGGGAGAACGAACAGCATTTCCTGATGGGGGGATGAGCAGCATTTACTAATGGGGGAGCAAGCGGCTTTTTCTAAGGGGGGAACGAGCAGCATTTCCTGAGAGGGGAGCGAGCAGCATTTCCTGAGGGGGGAACGAGCAGCATTTCCTGAGGGGGGAATGAGCAGCATTTCCTGAGGGGGGAGTGAGCATTATTTCCTGAGGGGGGAACGAGCTGCATTTCCTGAGGGGCGAACGAGTAGCATTTACTAAAGGGTTAGCGAGGAGCATTTCCTGAGGGGGGAGCGAGCTGCATTTCCTGTGGGGGGAACGAGTAGCATTTTTTGAGGGGGGAAACGAGGAGCATTTCCTGAGGGGGGAGCGAGCAGCATTTCCTGAGGTGGGAACAAGCAGCATTTACTAAGGGGGAAGCGAGCAGCATTTCCTGAGTTGGAAATGAGACGCACTTACTGAGGGGGGAGCGAGCAGCATTTCCTGAGCTGTCAGTGAGCAGCATTTCCTGACGGGGAAACAAGCAGCATTTCCTGAGGGGGGAAGTGAGCTGCATTTCCTGAGGGGGGAACAAGCAGCATTTCCTGAGGGGGGAACAAGCAGCATTTCCTGAGGGGTCAGTGAGCAGCATTTCCTGAGGGAGAGCGAGCAGCATTTCCTGAGGGCCGAGCGAGAAGCATTTCCTGAGGGGAGAATGAACAGCATTTCCTGATGGGGGGATGAGCAGCATTTACTAATGGGGGAGCAAGCGGCATTTTCTGAGGGGGGAACGAGCAGCATTTCCTGAGAGGGGAGCGAGCAGCATTTCCTGAGGGGGGAACGAGCAGCATTTCCTGAGGGGGGAATGAGCAGCATTTCCTGAGGGGGGAGTGAGCATCATTTCCTGAGGGGGGAGTGAGCAGTATTTCCTGAGGGGGAAACGAGCGGCATTTCCTGAGGGGTCAGTGAGCAGCATTTCCTGAAGAGGGAGTGAGCAGCATTTCCTGAGGGGGCAACGAGAAGCATTTCCTAATGGGGGAACGAGCAGCATTTACTGAGGGGGGAATGAGCAGCATTTCCTGAGGGGGGAGTGAGCATCATTTCCTGAGGGGGGAACGAGCGGCATTTCCTGAGGGGTCAGTGAGCAGCATTTCCTGAGGGGGGAGTGAGCAGCATTTCCTGAGGGGGGAACGAGCAGCAATTCCTGAGGGGTGATCGAGCAGCATTTCCTGACGGGGGATCGAGCAGCATTTTTTGAGGGGGGAAGCGAACAGCATTTCCTGAGAGGGGAGTGAGCAGCATTTCCTGAGGGGGGAACAAGCAGCATTTCCTGAGGGGGGGGAGCGAGCAACATTTCTTGAGGGGGGAACGAGCAGCATTTTTTGAGGTGGGAAGCGAGCAGCATTTCCTGAGAGGGGAACGAGCAGCATTTCCGGAGGGGTCAGTGAGAAGCATTTCCTGAGGGGGGAATGAGACGCATTTCCTGAGGGGGGAGTGAGCAGCATTTCCTGATGGGGGAGTGAGCAGCATTTCCTGAGGGGGGAATGAGCAGCATTTCTTGAGGGCGGTGCAAGCAGCATTTCCTGAAGGGGGACCGAGCAGCATTTCCTGATGTGGTAGTGAGCAGTATTTCCTGAGGGGCGAACAAGCAGCATTTACTAAGGGGGGAGCGAGCCGCATTTCCTGAGGGGGAATCGAGCAGCATTTCCTGAGCGGTCAGAGAGCAGCATTTCCTGAGGGGGGAACAAGCAGCATTTCCTGAGGGGGCAGCAAACATCATTTCCTGAGGGGGGAATGAACTGCTTTTCCTGAGGGGGAATCGAGTGACATTTCCTGAGGAGGGAAGCGAGCAGCATTTCCTGAGGGGGAAATGAGCAGAATTTCCTGAGAGGGGAATGAGCGGCATTTCCTGAGAGGGGAAGTGAGCAGCATTTCCTGAGAGGGGAAGTGAGCAGCATTTCCTGAGGAGTCAGTGATCAGTATTTCCTGAGGCAGGAGCGAGAGACATTTCCTGAGGGAGGAACGAGCAGCATTTCCTGAGGGGTCAATGAGCAGCATTTCCTGAGGGGGCAGCGAGCAGCATTTCCTGAGGGGGCAGCGAGCAGCATTTCCTGAGGGGGCAGCGAGCAGCATTTCCTGAGGGGGCAGCGAGCAGCATTTCCTGAGGGGGCAGCGAGCAGCATTTCCTGAGGGGGTAACAAGCATCATTTCCTGAGGGGGGAGTGAGCAGCATTTCCTGAGGGGGAAGCGAGCAGAATTTCCTGAGGGGGGGAATGAGCAGCATTTCCTGAGGTGTCAGTGAGCAGCATTTCCTGAATGGAGAGTGAGCAGCATTTCAAGGTGGGGGGAGTGAGCAGCATTTCCTGAGGTGGGAACAAGCAGCATTTACTAAGGCTGGAGCGAGCAGCATTTCCTTAGGGGACAGCGAGCAGCAATTCCTGAGGGGGGATCTAGCAGCATTTCCTGAGGGTGGAGGGAGCAGCATTTCCTGAGGGGTCAATGAGCAGCATTTCCTGAGGGGGAACGAACAGCATTTCCTGAGGGGTCAATGAGCAGAATTTCCTGAGGGCTCAATGAGCAGCATTTCCTGAGGGCTCAATGAGCAGCATTTCCTGAGGGCTCAATGAGCAGCATTTCCTGAGGGCTCAATGAGCAGCATTTCCTGAGGGGGGAACGAGCAGCATTTGCTGAGGGGTCAGTGAGCAGAATGTCCTGAGGGGGGAATGAGTCAGCATTTCCTGAGGGGGGAGTGAGCAGCATTTCCGGAGGGGTCAGTGAGCAGCAGTTCCTGAGGGGGGAGTGAGCAGCATTTCCTGAGGGGGGAACGAGCAGCATTTCCTGAGGGGGGAACGAGCTGCATTTCCTGAGGGGGTACGAGTAGTATTCACTAAAGGGTTAGCGAGGAGCATTTCCTGAGGGGGGAACGAGCTGCATTTCCTGTGGGGGGTACGAGTAGCATTTTTTGAGGGGGAAACGAGGAGCATTTCCTGAGAGGGGAACGAGCAGCATTTCTGGAGGGGTCAGAGAGCAGCATTTCCTCAGTGGGGAACGAGCAGCATTTCCTGAGGGGGTAACAAGCAGCATTTCCTGAGGGGGGAGCGAGCAGCATTTCCTGAGGTGGGAACAAGCAGCATTTACTAAGGGGGAAGCGAGCAGCATTTCCTGAGTTGGAAATGAGACGCACTTACTGAGGGGGGACCGAGCAGCATTTCCTGAGCTGTCAGTGAGCAGCATTTCCTGACGGGGAAACAAGCAGCATTTCCTGAGGGGGGAAGTGAGCTGCATTTCCTGAGGGGGGAACAAGCAGCATTTCCTGAGGGGTCAGTGAGCAGCATTTCCTGAGGGAGAGCGAGCAGCATTTCCTGAGGGCCGAGCGAGAAGCATTTCCTGAGGGGAGAACGAACAGCATTTCCTGATGGGGGGATGAGCAGCATTTACTAATGGGGGAGCAAGCGGCTTTTTCTAAGGGGGGAACGAGCAGCATTTCCTGAGAGGGGAGCGAGCAGCATTTCCTGAGGGGGGAATGAGCAGCATTTCCTGAGGGGGGAATGAGCAGCATTTCCTGAGGGGGGAATGAGCAGCATTTCCTGAGGGGGGAACGAGCTGCATTTCCTGAGGGGCGAACGAGTAGCATTTACTAAAGGGTTAGCGAGGAGCATTTCCTGAGGGGGGAACGAGCTGCATTTCCTGTGGGGGGAACGAGTAGCATTTTTTGAGGGGGGAAACGAGGAGCATTTCCTGAGAGGGGAACGAGCAGCATTTCTGGAGGGGTCAGAGAGCAGCATTTCCTCAGTGGGGAACGAGCAGCATTTCCTGAGGGGGGAGCGAGCAGCATTTCCTGAGGGGGGAGCGAGCAGCATTTCCTGAGGTGGGAACAAGCAGCATTTACTAAGGGGGAAGCGAGCAGCATTTCCTGAGTTGGAAATGAGACGCACTTACTGAGGGGGGAGCGAGCAGCATTTCCTGAGCTGTCAGTGAGCAGCATTTCCTGACGGGGAAACAAGCAGCATTTCCTGAGGGGGGAAGTGAGCTGCATTTCCTGAGGGGGGAACAAGCAGCATTTCCTGAGGGGGGAACAAGCAGCATTTCCTGAGGGGTCAGTGAGCAGCATTTCCTGAGGGAGAGCGAGCAGCATTTCCTGAGGGCCGAGCGAGAAGCATTTCCTGAGGGGAGAACGAACAGCATTTCCTGATGGGGGGATGAGCAGCATTTACTAATGGGGGAGCAAGCGGCATTTTCTGAGGGGGGAACGAGCAGCATTTCCTGAGAGGGGAGCGAGCAGCATTTCCTGAGGGGGGAACGAGCAGCATTTCCTGAGGGGGGAATGAGCAGCATTTCCTGAGGGGGGAGTGAGCATCATTTCCTGAGGGGGGAGTGAGCAGTATTTCCTGAGGGGGAAACGAGCGGCATTTCCTGAGGGGTCAGTGAGCAGCATTTCCTAATGGGGGAACGAGCAGCATTTACTGAGGGGGGAATGAGCAGCATTTCCTGAGGGGGGAGTGAGCACCATTTCCTGAGGGGGGAACGAGCGGCATTTCCTGAGGGGTCAGTGAGCAGCATTACCTGAGGGGAGAGTGAGCAGCATTTCCTGAGGGGGGAACGAGCAGCAATTCCTGAGGGGTGATCGAGCAGCATTTCCTGACGGGGGATCGAGCAGCATTTTTTGAGGGGGGAAGCGAGCAGCATTTCCTGAGAGGGGAGTGAGCAGCATTTCCTGAGGGGGGAACAAGCAGCATTTCCTGAGGGGGGGGAGCGAGCAACATTTCTTGAGGGGGGAACGAGCAGCATTTTTTGAGGTGGGAAGCGAGCAGCATTTCCTGAGAGGGGAACGAGCATCATTTCCGGAGGGGTCAGTGAGAAGCATTTCCTGAGGGGGGAATGAGACGCATTTCCTGAGGGGGGAGTGAGCAGCATTTCCTGATGGGGGAGTGAGCAGCATTTCCTGAGGGGGGAATGAGCAGCATTTCTTGAGGGCGGTGCAAGCAGCATTTCCTGAAGGGGGACCGAGCAGCATTTCCTGATGTGGTAGTGAGCAGCATTTCCTGAGGGGCGAACAAGGAGCATTTACTAAGGGGGGAGCGAGCAGCATTTCCTGAGGGGGAATCGAGCAGCATTTCCTGAGCGGTCAGAGAGCAGCATTTCCTGAGGGGGGAACAAGCAGCATTTCCTGAGGGGCAGCAAACATCATTTCCTGAGGGGGGAATGAACTGCTTTTCCTGAGGGGGAATCGAGTGACATTTCCTGAGGGGGAAATGAGCAGCATTTCCTGAGGAGGAAATGAGCAGAATTTCCTGAGAGGGGAATGAGCGGCATTTCCTGAGAGGGGAAGTGAGCAGCATTTCCTGAGACGGGAAAGAGCAGCATTTCCTGAGGAGTCAGTGATCAGTATTTCCTGAGGCGGGAGCGAGAGACATTTCCTGAGGGAGGAACGAGCAGCATTTCCTGAGGGGTCAATGAGCAGCATTTCCTGAGGGGGCAGCGAGCAGCATTTCCTGAGGGGGCAGCGAGCAGCATTTCCTGAGGGGGCAGCGAGCAGCATTTCCTGAGGGGGCAGCGAGCAGCATTTCCTGAGGGGGTAACAAGCATCATTTCCTGAGGGGGGAGTGAGCAGCATTTCCTGAGGGGGAAGCGAGCAGAATTTCCTGAGGGGGGGAATGAGCAGCATTTCCTGAGGTGTCAGTGAGCAGCATTTCCTGAATGGAGAGTGAGCAGCATTTCAAGGTGGGGGGAGTGAGCAGCATTTCCTGAGGTGGGAACAAGCAGCATTTACTAAGGCTGGAGCGAGCAGCATTTCCTTAGGGGACAGCGAGCAGCAATTCCTGAGGGGGGATCTAGCAGCATTTCCTGAGGGTGGAGCGAGCAGCATTTCCTGAGGGGTCAATGAGCAGCATTTCCTGAGGGGTCAATGAGCAGCATTTCCTGAGGGCTCAATGAGCAGCATTTCCTGAGGGCTCAATGAGCAGCATTTCCTGAGGGGGGAACAAGCAGCATTTGCTGAGTGGTCAGTGAGCAGAATGTCCTGAGGGGGGAACGAGTAAGCATTTCCTGAGGGGGGAGTGAGCAGCATTTCCTGAGGGGGGAACGAGCAGCATTTCCTGAGGGGGGAACGAGCTGCATTTCCTGAGGGGGGAACGAGTAGCATTCACTAAAGGGTTAGCGAGGAGCATTTCCTGAGGGGGGAACGAGCTGCATTTCCTGTGGGGGGAACGAGTAGCATTTTTTGAGGGGGGAAACGAGGAGCATTTCCTGAGAGGGGAACGAGCAGCATTTCTGGAGGGGTCAGAGAGCAGCATTTCCTCAGTGGGGAACGAGCAGCATTTCCTGAGGGGGTAACAAGCAGCATTTCCTGAGGGGGGAGCGAGCAGCATTTCCTGAGGTGGGAACAAGCAGCATTTACTAAGGGGGAAGCGAGCAGCATTTCCTGAGTTGGAAATGAGACGCACTTACTGAGGGGGGAGCGAGCAGCATTTCCTGAGCTGTCAGTGAGCAGCATGTCCTGACGGGGAAACAAGTAGCATTTCCTGAGGGGGGAAGTGAGCTGCATTTCCTGAGGGGGGAACAAGCAGCATTTCCTGAGGGGTCAGTGAGCAGCATTTCCTGAGGGAGAGCGAGCAGCATTTCCTGAGGGCCGAGCGAGAAGCATTTCCTGAGGGGAGAACGAACAGCATTTCCTGATGGGGGGATGAGCAGCATTTACTAATGGGGGAGCAAGCGGCATTTTCTGAGGGGGGAACGAGCAGCATTTCCTGAGAGGGGAGCGAGCAGCATTTCCTGAGGGGGGAACGAGCAGCATTTCCTGAGGGGGGAACGAGCAGCATTTCCTGAGGGGGGAACGAGCAGCATTTCCTGAGGGGGGAGTGAGCAGCATTTCCTGAGGGGGGAGTGAGCAGTATTTCCTGAGGGGGAAACGAGCGGCATTTCCTGAGGGGTCAGTGAGCAGCATTTCCTGAAGTGTGAGTGAGCAGCATTTCCTGTGGGGGCAACGAGAAGCATTTCCTGACGGGGGAACGAGAAGCATTTCCTGATGGGGGAAGGAGCAGCATTTACTGAGGGCGGAATGAGCATCATTTCCTGAGGGGGGAGTGAGCATCATTTCCTGAGGGGGGAACGAGCGGCATTTCCTGAGGGGTCAGTGAGCAGCATTTCCTGAGGGGGGAGTGAGCAGCATTTCCTGAGGGGGGAACGAGCAGCATTTCCTGACGGGGTGATCGAGCAGCATTTCCTGACGGGGGATCGAGCAGCATTTTTTGAGGGGGGAAGCGAGCAGCATTTCCTGAGAGGGGAGTGAGCAGCATTTCCTGAGGGGGGAACAAGCAGCATTTCCTGAGGGGGGGGAGCGAGCAACATTTCTTGAGGGGGGAACGAGCAGCATTTTTTGAGGTGGGAAGCGAGCAGCATTTCCTGAGAGGGGAACGAGCAGCATTTCCGGAGGGGTCAGCGAGAAGCATTTCCTGAGGGGGGAATGAGACGCATTTCCTGAGGGGGGAGTGAGCAACATTTCCTGATGGGGGAGTGAGCAGCATTTCCTGAGGGGGGAATGAGCAGCATTTCTTGAGGGCGGTGCAAGCAGCATTTCCTGAAGGTGGACCGAGCAGCATTTCCTGATGTGGTAGTGAGCAGTATTTCCTGAGGGGCGAACAAGGAGCATTTACTAAGGGGGGAGCGAGCAGCATTTCCTGAGGGGGAATCGAGCAGCATTTCCTGAGCGGTCAGAGAGCAGCATTTCCTGAGGGGGGAACAAGCAGCATTTCCTGAGGGGGCAGCAAACATCATTTCCTGAGGGGGGAATGAAATGCTTTTCCTGAGGGGGAATTGAGTGACATTTCCTGAGGAGGGAAGCGAGCAGCATTTCCTGAGGGGGAAATGAGCAGCATTTCCTGAGACGGGAAAGAGCAGCATTTCCTGAGGAGTCAGTGATCAGTATTTCCTGAGGCGGGAGCGAGAGACATTTCCTGAGGGAGGAACGAGCAGCATTTCCTGAGGGGTCAATGAGCAGCATTTCCTGAGGGGGCAGCGAGCAGCATTTCCTGAGGGGGCAGCGAGCAGCATTTCCTGAGGGGGCAGCGAGCAGCATTTCCTGAGGGGGCAGCGAGCAGCATTTCCTGAGGGGGGAGTGAGCAGCATTTCCTGAGGGGGGAACGAGCAGCATTTCCTGAGGGGGGAACGAGCTGCATTTCCTGAGGGGGGAACGAGTAGCATTCACTAAAGGGTTAGCGAGGAGCATTTCCTGAGGGGGGAACGAGCTGCATTTCCTGTGGGGGGAACGAGTAGCATTTTCTGAGGGGGGAAACGAGGAGCATTTCCTGAGAGGGGAACGAGCAGCATTTCTGGAGGGGTCAGAGAGCAGCATTTCCTCAGTGGGGAACGAGCAGCATTTCCTGAGGGGGTAACAAGCAGCATTTCCTGAGGGGGGAGCGAGCAGCATTTCCTGAGGTGGGAACAAGCAGCATTTACTAAGGGGGAAGCGAGCAGCATTTCCTGAGTTGGAAATGAGACGTACTTACTGAGGGGGGAGCGAGCAGCATTTCCTGAGCTGTCAGTGAGCAGCATATCCTGACGGGGAAACAAATAGCATTTCCTGAGGGGGGAAGTGAGCTGCATTTCCTGAGGGGGGAACAAGCAGCATTTCCTGAGGGGTCAGTGAGCAGCATTTCCTGAGGGAGAGCGAGCAGCATTTCCTGAGGGCCGAGCGAGAAGCATTTCCTGAGGGGAGAACGAACAGCATTTCCTGATGGGGGGATGAGCAGCATTTACTAATGGGGGAGCAAGCGGCATTTTCTGAGGGGGGAACGAGCAGCATTTCCTGAGAGGGGAGCGAGCAGCATTTCCTGAGGGGGGAACGAGCAGCATTTCCTGAGGGGGGAACGAGCAGCATTTCCTGAGGGGGGAACGAGCAGCATTTCCTGAGGGGGGAGTGAGCAGCATTTCCTGAGGGGGGAGTGAGCAGTATTACCTGAGGGGGAAACGAGCGGCATTTCCTGAGGGGTCAGTGAGCAGCATTTCCTGAAGTGTGAGTGAGCAGCATTTCCTGTGGGGGCAACGAGAAGCATTTCCTGACGGGGGAACGAGAAGCATTTCCTGATGGGGGAAGGAGCAGCATTTACTGAGGGGGGAATGAGCATCATTTCCTGAGGGGGGAGTGAGCATCATTTCCTGAGGGGGGAACGAGCGGCATTTCCTGAGGGGTCCGTGAGCAGCATTTCCTGAGGGGGGAGTGAGCAGCATTTCCTGAGGGGGGAACGAGCAGCAATTCCTGAGGGGTGATCGAGCAGCATTTCCTGACGGGGGATCGAGCAGCATTTTTTGAGGGGGGAAGCGAGCAGCATTTCCTGAGAGCTGAGTGAGCAGCATTTCCTGAGGGGGGAACAAGCAGCATTTCCTGAGGGGGGGGAGCGAGCAATATTTCTTGAGGGGGAACGAGCAGCATTTTTTGAGGTGGGAAGCGAGCAGCATTTCCTGAGAGGGGAACGAGCAGCATTTCCGGAGGGGTCAGCGAGAAGCATTTCCTGAGGGGGGAATGAGACGCATTTCCTGAGGGGGGAGTGAGCAACATTTCCTGATGGGGGAGTGAGCAGCATTTCCTGAGGGGGGAATGAGCAGCATTTCTTGAGGGCGGTGCAAGCAGCATTTCCTGAAGGGGGACCGAGCAGCATTTCCTGATGTGGTAGTGAGCAGTATTTCCTGAGGGGCGAACAAGGAGCATTTACTAAGGGGGGAGCGAGCAGCATTTCCTGAGGGGGAATCGAGCAGCATTTCCTGAGCGGTCAGAGAGCAGCATTTCCTGAGGGGGGAACAAGCAGCATTTCCTGAGGGGGCAGCAAACATCATTTCCTGAGGGGGGAATGAAATGCTTTTCCTGAGGGGGAATCGAGTGATATTTCCTGAGGAGGGAAGCGAGCAGCATTTCCTGAGGGGGAAATGAGCAGCATTTCCTGAGACGGGAAAGAGCAGCATTTCCTGAGGAGTCAGTGATCAGTATTTCCTGAGGCGGGAGCGAGAGACATTTCCTGAGGGAGGAACGAGCAGCATTTCCTGAGGGGTCAATGAGCAGCATTTCCTGAGGGGGCAGCGAGCAGCATTTCCTGAGGGGGCAGCGAGCAGCATTTCCTGAGGGGGCAGCGAGCAGCATTTCCTGAGGGGGCAGCGAGCAGCATTTCCTGAGGGGGCAGCGAGCAGCATTTCCTGAGGGGGCAGCGAGCAGCATTTCCTGAGGGGGCAGCGAGCAGCATTTCCTGAGGGGGTAACAAGCATCATTTCCTGAGGGGGGCCGAGCAGCATTTCCTGAGGGGGAAGCGAGCAGAATTTCCTGAGGGCGGGAATGAGCAGCATTTCCTGAGGGGTCAGTGAGCAGCATTTCCTGAATGGAGAGTGAGCAGCATTTCAAGGTGGGGGGAGTGAGCAGCATTTCCTGAGGTGGGTACAAGCAGCATTTACTAAGGCTGGAGCGAGCAGCATTTCCTTAGGGGACAGCGAGCAACAATTCCTGAGGGGGGAACTAGCAGCATTTCCTGAGGGTGGAGCGAGCAGCATTTCCTGAGGGGTCAATGAGCAGCATTTCCTGAGGGGGGAACGAGCAGCATTTCCTGAGGGGTCAATGAGCAGCATTTCCTGAGGGCTCAATGAGCAGCATTTCCTGAGGGCGCAATCAGCAGCATTTCCTGAGGGCTCAACGAGCAGCATTTCCTGAGGGCTCAACGAGCAGCATTTCCTGAGGGCTCAACGAGCAGCATTTCCTGAGGGCTCAACGAGCAGCATTTCCTGAGGGCTCAACGAGCAGCATTTCCTGAGGGCTCAACGAGCAGCATTTCCTGAGGGCTCAACGAGCAGCATTTGCTGAGGGGTCAGTGAGCAGAATATCCTGAGGGGGGAACGAGTAAGCATTTCCTGAGGGGGGAGTGAGCAGCATTTCCGGAGGGGTCAGTGAGCACCAGTTCCTGAGGGGGGAGTGAGCAGCATTTCCTGAGGGGGGAACGAGCAGCATTTCCTGAGGGGGCAACGAGCTGCATTTCCTGAGGGGGGAACGAGTAGCATTTACTAAGGGGTTAGCGAGGAGCATTTCCTGAGGGGGGAACGAGCTGCATTTCCTGTGGGGGGAACGAGTAGCTTTTTCTGAGGAGGGAAACGAGGAGCATTTCCTGAGAGGGGAACGAGCAGCATTTCTGGAGGGGTCAGAGAGCAGCATTTCCTCAGTGGGGAATGAGCAGCATTTCCTGAGGTGGTAACAAGCAGCATTTCCTGAGGGGGGAGCGAGCAGCATTTCCTGAGGTGGGAACAAGCAGCATTTCCTGAGGGGGGAACGAGCGGCATTTCCTGAGGGGTCAGTGAGCAGCATTTCCTGAGGGGGCAAAGAGAAGCATTTCCTGACGGGGGAACGAGAAGCATTTCCTGACGGGGGAACGAGCTGCATTTACTGAGGGGGGAATGAGCAGCATTTCCTGAGGGGGGAGTGAGCATCATTTCCTGAGGGGGGAACGAGCGGCATTTCCTGAGTGGTCAGTGAGCAGCATTTCCTGAGGGGGAGTGAGCAGCATTTCCTGAGTGGGGAACGAGCCGCATTTCCTGAGGGGGGAACGAGCCGCATTTCCTGAGGTCGGAACGAGCCGCATTTCCTGAGGGGTCAGTGAGCAGCATTTTCTGAGGGGGGAGCAAGCAGCATTTCTGAGGGGGAAATGAGCAGCATTTTCTGATCGAGTAACAAGCAGCATTTCCTGAAGAGGGAGTGAGCAGCATTTCCTGAGGGGGCAACGAGAAGCATTTCCTGACGGGGGAACGAGCAGCATTTCCTGAGGGGGGAAATGAGACACACTTACTGAGGGGGGAGTGAGCTGCATTTCTTGAGGGGGGAACAAGCAGCATTTCCTGAGGGCGGAGCGAGCAGCATTTCCTGAGGGGGGAACGAGCAGCATTTCCTGAGGGGCGATCGAGCAGCATTTCCTGAGGGGCGAACGAGCAGCATTTCCTGAGGGGGGGAAGTGCATCATTTACTAAGGGGGGAAGCGAGCAACATTTCCTGAGGGGGGAAGAGCAGCATTTCCGGAGGGGTCATAGAGCAGCATTTCCTTAGTGGGGAACGCGCAGCATTTCCTGAGGGGGGGAAGAGCAGCATTTACTAAGGGGGGAATCGAGCAGCATTTCCTTAGTGGGGAACGCACAGCATTTCCTGAGGGGGTAACAAGCAGCATTTCCTGAGGGGTCAGTGAGCTGCATTTCCTGAGGGGTCAGTGAGCAGCATTTCCTGAGGGGGAATGAGACACACTAACTGAGGGGGAAGCGAGCTGCATTTCCTGAGTGGGTAACAAGCAGCATTTCCTGAGGGGGGAGCGAGCAAAATTTCCTGAGGCGGAGAACATGCAGCATTTCCTGAGGGGGGAACACGCAGCATTTCCTGAGGGGCAAACGAGCAGCATTTACTAAGGGGGGAACGAACAGCATTTCTTGAGCGGTCAGAGAGCAGCATTTCCTGAGGGGGGGAACGAGCAGCATTTCCTGCGGGCAGAAATGAGCAGCATTTCTGAGGGGTAGCAAGCAGTAGTTCCTCAGTGGGGAATGAGCAGCATTTCCTGAGGGGGGAATGAGCAGCATTTCTTGGCTGTGGGAACGAGCAGCATTTCCTGAGAGAGGAGCGAGCAGCATTTCTGTGGGGGGAGTGAGCAGCATTTCCTGAGGGGGCAACGAGCAGCATTTCCTGAGGGGGAGTTGAGCAGCATTTCCTGAGGGGAGAGTGAGCAGCATTTCCTGAGGGGTCAGCGAGCAGCTTTTCCTGAGGGGTCAGCGAGCAGCTTTTCCTGAGGGGTCAGCGAGCAGCTTTTCCTGAGGAGTCAGCGAGCAGCTTTTCCTGAGGGGTCAGCGAGCAGCTTTTCCTGAGGGGTCAGCGAGCAGCATTTCCTGAGGGGGTAGCGAGCAGCATTTCCTGAGGGGTCAGCGAGCAACATTTCCTGAGGGGTCAGAGGGCAGCTTTTCCTGAGGGTGAATTGAGCAGCATTCCTGAGGTGGGAGCGAGCAGCATTTCCTGAGGGGGGAGTGAGCAGCATTTCCTGTGGGGGGAGTGAGCAGCATTTCCTGAGGAGGGACCAACTGCATTTCCTGAGGAGGGAACGAGTTACATTTCCTGAGAAGGAATTGAGCACCATTTCCTGAGGGGGGAGCGATCAGCATTTCTAAGGGTGGAGCGAACAGTATTTAGTGAGGCGGCATCGAGCAGCATTTCCTGAGGTGGTAACGAGCAGCATTTCCTGAGGGGGGAGCGAGCAGAATTTTCTGAGGGGATACAAGCAGCATTTCCTGAGGGGGGGGGGAGGCGAGCAACATTTCCTGAGGTGGTAATGAGCAGCATTTCCTGGGGGGACACCGAACAGCATTTCCTGATGGGGGAACGAGCAGCATTTCCTGAGGGGGAAACAAGCAGCATTTACTGAGGGGGGAACGAGCAGCATTTCCTTAGGGGTGAGCGAGCAGCATGTCCTGAGGGGGGAGCGAGCAGCATTTCCTGAGGGGGGAGTGAGCAGCATTTCCTGAGCGGGGAATGAGCAGCATTTCTGAGGGGGAAATGAGCAGCATTTTCTGAGGGGGAAATGAGCAGCATTTTCTGAGGGGGGAGCGAGCAGCATTTCCTGAGGGGGGAATGAGCAGCATTTTCTGAGGGGTCAGTGAGCAGCATTTCCTGAGGGGGGAATGAGCAGCATTTCCTGAGGGGGGAGTGAGCAGCATTTCCTGAGGGGGAAGGAGCATCATTTCCTGAGGGGTCAGTGAGCAGCATTTCCTGAGGGGGGGAGAAGCAGCATTTCCTGAGCGGTCAGTGAGCATCTTTTCCTGAGGGGGGAATGAGCAGCATTTCCTGAGGGGCAGCGAACATAATTCCTGAGGAGGAAGGGAGCAACATTTCCTGAGGCGTCAGTGAGCAGCATGTCCTGAGGGGGCAACAAGCAGCATTTTCTGAGCGGGGAACGAGCAGCATTTCCTGAGGGGGGAATGAGCAGCATTTCCTTGGGGGGGAGGAATGAGCAGCATTTCCTGAGGGGTGAATGAGCAGCATTTTCTGAGGGGGGAAGGAGCAGCATTTCCTGAGGGGGGAGTGAGCATCTTTTCCTGAGGGGGGAACAAGCAGCATTTCCTGAGGGGGGAACAAGCAGCATTTCCTGAGGCGGGAACGAGCACCATTTCCTGTGGAATCAGTGAGCAGCATTTCCTGAGAGGTAGTGAGCAGCATTTCCTGAGGGGGGAAGTGAGAAGCATTTCCTGAGGGGGGAGCGAGCTGCATTTCCTGCGAGGGGAATGAGCAGCATTTCCTGAGGGGTTACTGAGCAGCATTTCCTGAGGGGGGAAATGAGACACACTTACTGAGGGGGGAGTGAGCTGCATTTCTTGAGGGGGGAACAAGCAGCATTTCCTGAGGGGGGAGCGAGCAGCATTTCCTGAGGGGCGAACGAGCAGCATTTCCTGAGGGGCGAACGAGCAGCATTTACTAAGGGGGGAAACGAGCAGCATTTCCTGAGGGGGGAACGAGCAGCATTTCCGGGGGGGGTCATAGAGCAGCATTTCCTTAGTGGGGAACGCGCAGCATTTCCTGAGGGGGGGAAGAGCAGCATTTACTAAGGGGGGAAGCGAGCAGCATTTCCTTAGTGGGGAACGCACAGCATTTCCTGAGGGGGTAACAAGCAGCATTTCCTGAGGGGTCAGTGAGCAGCATTTCCTGAGGGGTCAGTGAGCAGCATTTCCTGAGGGGGAGTTGAGCAGCATTTCCTGAGGGGGGAGTGAGCAGCATTTCCTGAGGGGTCAGCGAGCAGCTTTTCCTGAGGGGTCAGCGAGCAGCTTTTCCTGAGGGGTCAGCGAGCAGCTTTTCCTGAGGGGTCAGCGAGCAGCTTTTCCTGAGGGGTCAGCGAGCAGCTTTTCCTGAGGGGTCAGCGAGCAGCTTTTCCTGAGGGGTCAGCGAGCAGCATTTCCTGAGGGGTCAGCGAGCAGCATTTCCTGAGGGGTCAGCGAGCAGCATTTCCTGAGGGGTCAGCGAGCAGCTTTTCCTGAGGGTGAATTGAGCAGCTTTTCCTGAGGTGGGAGCGAGCAGCATTTCCTGTGGGGGGAGCGAGCAGCATTTCCTGTGGGGGGAGTGAGCAGCATTTCCAGAGGAGGGACCAACTGCATTTCCTGAGGAGGGAACGAGTTACATTTCCTGAGGAGGAATTGAGCATCGTTTCCTGAGGGGGGAGCGATCAGCATTTCTAAGGGTGGAGCGAACAGCATGTGGTGAGGGGGCATCGAGCAGCATTTCCTGAGGAGGGAGTGAGAAGCATTTCCTGAGGTGGTAACGAGCTGCATTTCCTGAGGGGGGAGCGAGCAGCATTTCCTGAGGGGGGAGCGAGCAGAATTTTCTGAGGGGGAACAAGCAGCATTTCCTGAGGGTGAATTGAGTAGCATTTCCTAAGTGGGGAGTGAGCAGCATTTCCAGAGGGGGGGGGCGAGCAACATTACATGAGGTGGTAATGAGCAGCATTTCCTGGGGGGACACCGAACAGCATTTCCTGATGGGGGAACGAGCAGCATTTCCTGAGGGGGAACAAGTAGCATTTCCTGAGGGGTGAGTGAGCAGCATTTCCTGAGGGGGGAATGAGCAGCATTTCCTTAGGGGTGAGCGAGCAGCATTTCCTGGGGGGTGAGCGAGCAGCATTTCCTTAGGGGTGAGCGAGCAGCATTTCCTGAGGGGGCAACAAGCAGCATTTTCTGAGGGGGGAATGAGCAGCATTTCCTGAGGGGGGAATGAGCAGCATTTCCTGGGGTGGGGAGGAATGAGCAGCATTTTCTGAGGGGCGAACGAGCAGCATTTCCTGAGGGGGGAACAAGCAGCATTTCCTGAGGGGGGACCGAACAGCATTTGCTGAGGGGGGAACAAGCAGCATTTCCTGAGGGGGCAGCGAGCAGCATTTCCTGACGGGGTCAGCGAGCAGCATTTCCTGAGTGGGGAGTGACCAGCATTTCCTGAGAGGAGAACGAGCAGCATTTACTGAGGGGGGAATGAGACACACTTACTAAGGGGGGAGTGAGCAGCATTTTCTGAGGGGGGAATGAGCAGCATTTCCTGAGGGGGGAGAGAGCAACATTTCCTGAGGGGGTAACGAGCAGCATTTCCTGAGGGGGGAGTGAGCAGCATTTCCTGAGGGGGAAGTGAGCAGCATTTCCTGAGGGGGGAACTAGCGGCATTTCCTGAGTGGTCAGTGAGCAGCATTTCCTGAGGGGGGAATGAGCAGCATTTTCTGAGGGGGGAACGAGCAGCATTTCCTGAGGGGGGAATGAGCATCATTTCCTGAGGGGGGAGTGAGCATCTTTTCCTGAGGGGGGAACAAGCAGCATTTCCTGAGGGGGGAACAAGCAACATTTCCTGAGGGGGGAACAAGCAGCATTTCCTGAGGGGGGAACAAGCAGCATTTCCTGAAGGGGGAACAAGCAGCATTTCCTGAGGGGGGAACGAGCAGCATTTGCTGAGGGGGGAACAAGCAGCATTTCCTTAGGGGGCAGTGAGCAGCATTTCCTGAGGAGTCAGTGTTCAGCATTTCCTGAGGGGGGAGCGAGCAGCATTTCCTGAGGGGTCAGTGTTCAGCATTTCCTGAGGGGGGAGCGTGCAGCATTTCCTGAGGGGGGAAAGAGCAGCATTTCCTGAGGGGTCAGTGTTCAGCATTTCCTGAGGGGGGAGCGAGCAGCATTTCCTGAGGGGTCAGTGTTCAGCATATCCTGAGGGGGGAACGAGCAGCATTTCCTGAGGGAGGTGCGAGCAGCATTTCCTGAGGGGGGAACGAGCAGCATTTCCTGAGGGGGGAACGAGCAGCATTTCCTGAGGGGGGAACGAGCAGCATTTCCTGAGGAGGGGAAGAGCAGCATTTACTGAGGGGGGAAGCGAGCAGCATTTCCTGAGGCGGGAACGAGCAGCATTTCCGGAGGGGTCATAGAGCAGCATTTCCTTAGAGGGGAACGCACAGCATTTCCTGAGGGGATAACAAGCAGCATTTCCTGTGGGGTCAGTGAGCAGCATTTCCTGAGGGGTCAGTGAGCAGCATTTCCTGAGGGGGAATGAGACACACTAACTGAGGGGGGAGCGAGCTGCATTTCCTGAGTGGGTAACAAGCAGCATTTACTAAGGGGGGAAGCGAGCAGCATTTCCTTAGTGGGGAACACACAGCATTTCCTGAGGGGCTAACAAGCAGCATTTCCTGAGGGGTCAGTGAGCAGCATTTCCTGAGGGGTCAGTGAGCAGCATTTCCTGAGGGGTCAGTGAGCAGCATTTCCTGAGGGGAATGAGACACACTAACTGAGGGGGGAGCGAGCTGCATTTCCTGAGTGGGTAACAAGCAGCATTTCCTGAGGGGGGAAAATGCAGCATTTCCTGAGGGGGGAACACGCAGCATTTCCTGAGGGGGGAACACGCAGCATTTACTAAGGGGGGAACGAACAGCATTTCTTGAGCGGTCAGAGAGCAGCATTTCCTGAGGGGGGGAACGAGCAGCATTTCCTGCGGGCAGAAATGAGCAGCATTTCTGAGGGGTAGCAAGCAGTAGTTCCTCAGTGGGGAATGAGCAGCATTTCCTGAGGGGGGAAATGAGCAGCATTTCTTGGCTGTGGGAACGAGCAGCATTTCCTGAGAGAGGAGCGAGCAGCATTTCGGTGGGGGGAGTGAGCAGCATTTCCTGAGGAGGGAACGAGCAGCATTTCCTGAGGGGGAGTTGAGCAGCATTTCCTGAGGGGGGAGCGAGCTGCATTTCCTGAGGGGGGAGCGAGCAGCATTTCCTGAGGGGTCAGCGAGCAGCATTTCCTGAGGGGTCAGCGAGCAGCTTTTCCTGAGGGGTCAGCGAGCAGCTTTTCCTGAGGGGTCAGCGAGCAGCTTTTCCTGAGGGGTCAGCGAGCAGCTTTTCCTGAGGGGTCAGCGAGCAGCATTTCCTGAGGGGTCAGCGAGCAGCATTTCCTGAGGGGTCAGCGAGCAGCATTTCCTGAGGGGTCAGCGAGCAGCTTTTCCTGAGGGGTCTGCGAGCAGCATTTCCTGAGGGGGGAGCGAGCAGCATTTCCTGACGGGGGAGCGAGTAGCATTTCCTGAAGGGGAAGTGAGTAGCATTTTCTGAAGGTGGAACGAGCTTCATTTCTGAGGGTCTAGCAAGCAGTGTTTCCTAAGGGAGGAGCGAGCAGCATTTCCCGGGGGGGAGCGAGCAGCATTTCCTGAGGGGGGAATGAGCAGCATTTCCTGAGGGGGGAATGAGCAGCATTTCCTGATGGGGGAAATGAGCAGCATTTCTTGGCTGTGGGAACGAGCAGCATTTCCTGAGAGAGGAGCGAGCAGCATTTCGGTGGGGGGAGTGAGCAGCATTTCCTGAGGAGGGAACGAGCAGCATTTCCTGAGGGGGAGTTGAGCAGCATTTCCTGAGGGGGGAGCGAGCTGCATTTCCTGAGGGGGGAGCGAGCAGCATTTCCTGAGGGGTCAGCGAGCAGCATTTCCTGAGGGGTCAGCGAGCAGCTTTTCCTGAGGGGTCAGCGAGCAGCTTTTCCTGAGGGGTCAGCGAGCAGCTTTTCCTGAGGGGTCAGCGAGCAGCTTTTCCTGAGGGGTCAGCGAGCAGCATTTCCTGAGGGGTCAGCGAGCAGCATTTCCTGAGGGGTCAGCGAGCAGCATTTCCTGAGGGGTCAGCGAGCAGCTTTTCCTGAGGGGTCTGCGAGCAGCATTTCCTGAGGGGGGAGCGAGCAGCATTTCCTGACGGGGGAGCGAGTAGCATTTCCTGAAGGGGAAGTGAGTAACATTTTCTGAAGGTGGAACGAGCTTCATTTCTGAGGGTCTAGCAAGCAGTGTTTCCTAAGGGAGGAGCGAGCAGCATTTCCCGGGGGGGAGCGAGCAGCATTTCCTGAGGGGGGAATGAGCAGCATTTCCTGAGGGGGGAATGAGCAGCATTTCCTGATGGGGGAATGAGCAGCATTTCCTGAGGGGGGAATGAGCAGCATTTCCTGAGGGGGGAGTGAGCAGCATTTCCTGGGGGTGTGGAGGAATGAGCAGCATTTCCTGAGGGGTGAAAGAGCAGCATTTTCTGAGGGGGAAGGAGCAGCATTTCCTGAGGGGGGAAGGAGCAGCATTTCCTGAGGGGGGAGTGAGCATGTTTTCCTGAGGGGGGAACAAGCAGCATTTCCTGAGGGGGGAACAAGCAGCATTTCCTGAGGGGGGAACAAGCAGCATTTCCTGAGGGGGGACCGAGCAGCATTTGCTGAGGGGGGAAACAAGCAGCATTTACTGAGGGGGCAGCGAGCAGCATTTCCTGTGGGGTCAGTGTTCAGCATTTCCTGAGGGGTCTGTGTTCAGCATTTCCTGAGGGGTCAGTGTTCAGCATTTCTTGAGGGGTCAGTGTTCAGCATTTCCTGAGGGGTCAGTGTTCAGCATTTCCTGAGGGGTCAGTGTTCAGCATTTCCTGAGGGGTCAGTGTTCAGCATTTCCTGAGGGGTCAGTGTTCAGCATTTCCTGAGGGGGGAGCGAGCAGCATTTCCTGAGGGGGGAAATAGCAGCATTTCCTGAGAGGGGAGCGAGCAGCATTTCCTGAGGGGGTCAGCGAGCAGCATTTCCTGAGGGGGGAGTGAGCAGCATTTCCTGAGAGGAGAACGAGCAGCATTTACTGAGGGGGGAATGAGACACACTTACTAAGGGGGGAGTGAGCAGCATTTTCTGAGGGGGAATGAGCAGCATTTCCTGAGGGGGGAGCGAGCAACATTTCCTGAGGGGGGAGCGAGCAACATTTCCAGAGGGGGGAACACCCAACATTTCCTGAGGGGGGAACACCCAGCATTTCCTGAGGGGGGAACACCCAGCATTTCCTGAGGGGGGAACACCCAGCATTTCCTGAGGGGGGAACACCCAGCATTTCCTGAGGGGGGAACACCCAGCATTTCCTGAGGGGGGAACACGCAGCATTTCCTGAGGGGCAAACGAGCAGCATTTACTAAGGGGGGAACGAACAGCATTTCTTGAGCGGTCAGAGAGCAGCATTTCCTGAGGGGGGAGTGAGCAGCATTTCCTGAGGGGGGAGTGAGCAGCATTTCCTGAGGGGGCAACAAGCAGCATTTTCTGAGGGGGGAACGAGCAGCATTTTATGAGGGGGGAATGAGCAGCATTTCCTGGGGGGGGGGGGGGTGGAGGAATGAGCGGCATTTCCTGAGGGGTGAATGAGCAGCATTTTCTGAGGGGGCAAGGAGCAGAATTTCCTGAGGGGGGAGTGAGCATCTTTTCCTGAGGGGGGAGAGAGCATCTTTTCCTGAGGGTGGAACAAGCAGCATTTCCTGAGGGGGGAACAAGCAGCATTTCCTGAGGGGGAACAAGCAGCATTTCCTGAGGGGGGAGCGAGCAGCATTTCCTGACGGGGGAGCGAGAAGCATTTCCTGAAGGGGAAGTGAGCAGCATTTCCTGAGGGGGGAGCGAGCAGCATTTCCTGACGGGGGAGCGAGTAGCCTTTCCTGAGGGGGAAGTGAGCAGCATTTTCTGAAGGTGGAACGAGCTTCATTTCTGAGGGTCTAGCAAGCAGTGTTTCCTAAGGGAGGAGCGAGCAGCATTTCCCGGGGGGGAGCGAGCAGCATTTCCTGAGGGGGGAATGAGCAGCATTTCCTGAGGGGGGAATGAGCAGCATTTCCTGATGGGGGAATGAGCAGCATTTCCTGAGGGGGGAATGAGCAGCATTTCCTGAGGGGGGAGTGAGCAGCATTTCCTGGGGGTGTGGAGGAATGAGCAGCATTTCCTGAGGGGTGAATGAGCAGCATTTTCTGAGGGGGAAGGAGCAGCATTTCCTGAGGGGGGAAGGAGCAGCATTTCCTGAGGGGGGAGTGAGCATGTTTTCCTGAGGGGGGAACAAGCAGCATTTCCTGAGGGGGGAACAAGGAGCATTTCCTGAGGGGGGAACAAGCAGCATTTCCTGAGGGGGGAACAAGCAGCATTTCCTGAGGGGGGAACAAGCAGCATTTCCTGAGGGGGGACCGAGCAGCATTTGCTGAGGGGGGAAACAAGCAGCATTTCCTGAGGGGGCAGCGAGCAGCATTTCCTGTGGGGTCAGTGTTCAGCATTTCCTGAGGGGTCTGTGTTCAGCATTTCCTGAGGGGTCAGTGTTCAGCATTTCCTGAGGGGTCAGTGTTCAGCATTTCCTGAGGGGTCAGTGTTCAGCATTTCCTGAGGGGTCAGTGTTCAGCATTTCCTGAGGGGTCAGTGTTCAGCATTTCCTGAGGGGTCAGTGTTCAGCATTTCCTGAGGGGGGAGCGAGCAGCATTTCCTGAGGGGGGAAATAGCAGCATTTCCTGAGAGGGGAGCGAGCAGCATTTCCTGAGGGGGTCAGCGAGCAGCATTTCCTGAGGGGGGAGTGAGCAGCATTTCCTGAGAGGAGAACGAGCAGCATTTACTGAGGGGGGAATGAGACACACTTACTAAGGGGGGAGTGAGCAGCATTTTCTGAGGGGGGAACGAGCAGCATTTCCTGAGGGGGGAACGAGCAGCATTTCCTGAGGGGGGAGTGAGCAGCATTTCCTGAGGGGGGAGTGAGCGGCATTTCCTGAGGGGGGAGTGAGCCGCATTTCCTGAGGGGGGAACGAGCGGCATTTCCTGAGGGGTCAGTGAGCAGCATTTCCTGAGGGGTCAGTGAGCAGCATTTCCTGAGGGGGGAGTGAGCAGCATTTCCTGAGGGGTCAGTGAGCAGCATTTCCTGAGGGGTCAGTGAGCAGCATTTCCTGAGGGGTCAGTGAGCAACATTTCCTGAGGGGGGAACGAGCGGCATTTCCTGAGGGGTCAGTGAGCAGCATTTCCTGAAGGGGGAGTGAGCAGCATTTCCTGAGGGGCGAACGAGCAGCATTTCCTGAGGGGTCAGTGAGCAGCATTTTCTGAGGGTGGAACGAGCTGCATTTCTGAGGGTCTAGCAAGCAGTATTTCCTAAGGGGGGAGCGAGCAGCATATCCTGACTGGGGAGCGAGCAGCATTTCCTGAGGGGGGAATGAGCAGCATTTCCTGATTGGTGAATGAGCAGCATTTTCTGAGGGGGGAACGAGCAGCATTTCCTGAGGGGGGAATGAGCATCATTTCCTGAGGGGGGAGTGAGCGTCTTTTCCTGAGGGGGGAACAAGCAGCATTTCCTGAGGGGGGAACACCCAGCATTTCCTGAGGGGGGAACACCCAGCATTTCCTGAGGGGGGAACACCCAGCATTTCCTGAGGGGGGAACACCCAGCATTTCCTGAGGGGGGAACACCCAGCATTTCCTGAGGGGGGAACACGCAGCATTTCCTGAGGGGCAAACGAGCAGCATTTACTAAGGGGGGAACGAACAGCATTTCTTGAGCGGTCAGAGAGCAGCATTTCCTGAGGGGGGAGTGAGCAGCATTTCCTGAGGGGGGAGTGAGCAGCATTTCCTGAGGGGGGAGTGAGCAGCATTTCCTGAGGGGGCAACAAGCAGCATTTTCTGAGGGGGGAACGAGCAGCATTTCTTGAGGGGGGAATGAGCAGCATTTCCTGGGGGGGGGTGGAGGACTGAGCGGCATTTCCTGAGGGGTGAATGAGCAGCATTTTCTGAGGGGGCAAGGAGCAGAATTTCCTGAGGGGGGAGTGAGCATCTTTTCCTGAGGGGGGAGAGAGCATCTTTTCCTGAGGGTGGAACAAGCAGCATTTCCTGAGGGGGGAACAAGCAGCATTTCCTGAGGGGGAACAAGCAGCATTTCCTGAGGGGGGAGCGAGCAGCATTTCCTGACGGGGGAGCGAGAAGCATTTCCTGAAGGGGAAGTGAGCAGCATTTTCTGAGGGGGGAGCGAGCAGCATTTCCTGACGGGGGAGCGAGTAGCCTTTCCTGAGGGGGAAGTGAGCAGCATTTTCAGAAGGTGGAACGAGCTTCATTTCTGAGGGTCTAGCAAGCAGTGTTTCCTAAGGGAGGAGCGAGCAGCATTTCCCGGGGGGGAGCGAGCAGCATTTCCTGAGGGGGGAATGAGCAGCATTTCCTGAGGGGGGAATGAGCAGCATTTCCTGATGGGGGAATGAGCAGCATTTCCTGAGGGGGGAATGAGCAGCATTTCCTGAGGGGGGAGTGAGCAGCATTTCCTGGGGGTGTGGAGGAATGAGCAGCATTTCCTGAGGGGTGAATGAGCAGCATTTTCTGAGGGGGAAGGAGCAGCATTTCCTGAGGGGGGAAGGAGCAGCATTTCCTGAGTGGGGAGTGAGCATGTTTTCCTGAGGGGGGAACAAGCAGCATTTCCTGAGGGGGGAACAAGGAGCATTTCCTGAGGGGGGAACAAGCAGCATTTCCTGAGGGGGGAACAAGCAGCATTTCCTGAGGGGGGAACAAGCAGCATTTGCTGAGGGGGGACCGAGCAGCATTTGCTGAGGGGGGAAACAAGCAGCATTTCCTGAGGGGGCAGCGAGCAGCATTTCCTGTGGGGTCAGTGTTCAGCATTTCCTGAGGTGTCTGTGTTCAGCATTTCCTGAGGGGTCAGTGTTCAGCATTTCCTGAGGGGTCAGTGTTCAGCATTTCCTGAGGGGTCAGTGTTCAGCATTTTCTGAGGGGTCAGTGTTCAGCATTTCCTGAGGGGTCAGTGTTCAGCATTTCCTGAGGGGTCAGTGTTCAGCATTTCCTGAGGGGTCAGTGTTCAGCATTTCCTGAGGGGGGAGCGAGCAGCATTTCCTGAGGGGGGAAAGAGCAGCATTTCCTGAGAGGGGAGCGAGCAGCATTTCCTGAGGTGGTCAGCGAGCAGCATTTCCTGAGGGGGGAGTGAGCAGCATTACCTGAGAGGGGAACGAGCAGCATTTACTGAGGGGGGAATGAGACACACTTACTAAGGGGGGAGTGAGCAGCATTTTCTGAGGGGGAATGAGCAGCATTTCCTGAGGGGGGAGCGAGCAACATTTCCTGAGGGGGGAGCGAGCAACATTTCCGGAGGGGTGAACGAGCAGCATTTCCTGAGGGGGGAGTGAGCAGCATTTCTGAGGGGGAGGGGGAACAGCATTTCCTGAGGGGTCAGTGAGCAGCATTTCCTGAGGGGTCAGTGAGCAGCATTTCCTGAGGGGTCAGTGAGCAGCATTTCCTGAGGGGTCAGTGAGCAGCATTTCCTGAGGGGGGAACGAGCGGCATTTCCTGAGGGGTCAGTGAGCAGCATTTCCTGAGGGGGGAGTGAGCAGCATTTCCTGAGGGGGGAACGAGCAGCATTTCCTGAGGGGTCAGTGAGCAGCATTTTCTGAGGGGGGAGCGAGCAGCATTTCTGAGGGGGAAATGAGCAGCATTTTCTGAGGGGGGAGCGAGCAGCATTTTCTGAGGGTGGAACGAGCTGCATTTCTGAGGCTCTAGCAAGCAGTATTTCCTAAGGGGGGAGCGAGCAGCATATCCTGAGTGGGGAGCGAGCAGCATTTCCTGAGGGGGGAATGAGCAGCATTTCCTGATTGGTGAATGAGCAGCATTTTCTGAGGGGGGAATGAGCAGCATTTCCTGAGGGGGGAATGAGCATCATTTCCTGAGGGGGGAGTGAGCATCTTTTCCTGAGGGGGGAACAAGCAGCATTTCCTGAGGGGGGAACAAGCAGCATTTCCTGAGGGGGGAACAAGCAGCATTTCCTGAGGGGGGAACAAGCAGCATTTCCTGAGGGAGGAACAAGCAGCATTTGCTGAGGGGGGAACAAGCAGCATTTCCTGAGGGGGGAACGAGCAGCATTTGCTGAGGGGGGAACGAGCAGCATTTGCTGAGGGGGGAACAAGCAGCATTTCCTGAGGGGGCAGCGAGCAGCATTTCCTGATGAGTCAGTGTTCAGCATTTCCTGAGGGGGGAGCAAGCAGCATTTCCTGAGGGGTCAGTGTTCAGCATTTCCTGAGGGGGGAGCGTGCAGCATTTCCTGAGGGGGCAGCGAGCAGCATTTCCTGAGGTGGGAACAAGCAGCATTTCCTACGGGGTCAGTGAGCAGCATTTCCTGAGGGCCGAGCGAGAAGCATTTCCTGAGGGGCGAACGAGCAGCATTTCCTGATGGGGGGACGAGCAGCATTTACTAATGGGGGAGCAAGCGGCATTTCCTGAGGGGGGATCGAGCAGCATTTCCTGAGGGGCGAACGAGCAGCATTTCCTGAGGGGCGAACGAGCAGCATTTCCTGAGGAGGGGAAGAGCAGCATTTACTAAGGGGGGAAGCGAGCAGCATTTCCTGAGGGTGGAATGAGCAGCATTTCCGGAGGGGTCATAGAGCAGCATTTCCTTAGTGGGGAACGCGCAGCATTTCCTGAGGGGGGGAAGAGCAGCATTTACTAAGGGGGGAAGCGAGCAGCATTTCCTTAGTGGGGAACGCACAGCATTTCCTGAGGGGGTAACAAGCAGCATTTCCTGAGTGGTCAGTGAGCAGCATTTCCTGAGGGGGAATGAGACACACTAACTGAGTGGGTAACAAGCAGCATTTCCTGAGGGGGCAGCGAGCAACATTTCCTGAGGGGGGAACATGCAGCATTTCCTGAGGGGGGAACACGCAGCATTTCCTGAGGGGGGAACACCCAGCATTTCCTGAGGGGGGAACACCCAGCATTTCCTGAGGGGGGAACACCCAGCATTTCCTGAGGGGGGAACACCCAGCATTTCCTGAGGGGGGAACACCCAGCATTTCCTGAGGGGGGAACACGCAGCATTTCCTGAGGGGCAAACGAGCAGCATTTACTAAGGGGGGAACGAACAGCATTTCTTGAGCGGTCAGAGAGCAGCATTTCCTGAGGGGGGAGTGAGCAGCATTTCCTGAGGGGGGAGTGAGCAGCATTTCCTGAGGGGGGAGTGAGCAGCATTTCCTGAGGGGGCAACAAGCAGCATTTTCTGAGGGGGGAACGAGCAGCATTTCTTGAGGGGGGAATGAGCAGCATTTCCTGGGGGGGGGGTGGAGGAATGGGCGGCATTTCCTGAGGGGTGAATGAGCAGCATTTTCTGAGGGGGCAAGGAGCAGCATTTCCTGAGGGGGGAAAGAGCAGCATTTCCTGAGAGGAGAGTGAGCAGCATTTCCTGAGGGGGTCAGCGAGCAGCATTTCCTGAGGGGGTCAGCGAGCAGCATTTCCTGAGGGGGGAGTGAGCAGCATTTCCTGAGAGGAGAACGAGCAACATTTACTGAGGGGGGAATGAGACACACTTACAAGGGGGGAGTGAGCAGCATTTCCTGAGAGGGTAACAAGCAGCATTTCCTGAGGGGGGAGCGAGCTGCATTTCCTGAGTGGGGAGCGAGCAGCATTTCCTGAGGGGGGAGTGAGCAGCATTTCCTGCGGGGTCAGTGAGCAGCATTTCCTGAGGGGTCAGTGAGCAGCATTTCCTGAGGGGGGAACGAGCGGCATTTCCTGAGGGGTCAGTGAGCAGCATTTCCTGAGGGGGGAGCGAGCTACATTTCCAGAGGAGGAATTGAGCACCATTTCCTGAGGGGGGAGCGATCAGCATTTCTAAGGGTGGAGCGAACAGCATTTAGTGAGGGGGCATCGAGCAGCATTTTCTGAGGGGGAAGCGAGCTGCATTTCTGAGGGTCTAGCAAGCAGTATTTCCTAAGGAGGGAGCGAGCAGCATTTCCTGAGTGGGGAGCGAGCAGCATTTCCTGAGGGGGGAAGGAGCAGCATTTCCTGAGGGGTGAATGAGCAGCATTTTCTGAGGGGGGAACGAGCCACATTTCCTGAGGGGGGAATGAGCATCATTTCCTGAGGGGGGAGTGAGCATCTTTTCCTGAGGGGGGAACAAGCAGCATTTCCTGAGGGGGGAACAAGCAGCATTTCCTGAGGGGGGAACAAGCAGCATTTGCTGAGGGGGGAACAAGCAGCATTTCCTGAGGGGGGAACAAGCAGCATTTCTGAGGGGGGAACAAGCAGCATTTCTGAGGGGGGAACAAGCAGCATTTGCTGAGGAGGGAACAAGCAGCATTTCCTGAGGGGGGAGCGAGCAGCATTTCCTGAGGGGTCAGTGTTCAGCATTTCCTGAGGGGGGAGCGTGCAGCATTTCCTGAGGGGGCAGCGAGCACCATTTCCTGAGGGCCGAGCGAGAAGCATTTCCTGAGGGGCGAACCAGCAGCATTTCCTGATGGTGGGACGAGCCGCATTTACTAATGGGGGAGCAAGCGGCATTTCCTGAGGGGGGATCTAGCAGAATTTCCTGAGGGGTGCAGCGAGCAACATTTCCTGAGGGGGGAGCTAGCGGCATTTCCTGAGGGGTAAATGAGCAGCATTTCCGGAGGGGGGAACGAGCAGCATTTGCTGAGGGGTCAGTGAGCAGCATTTCCTGAGGGGGGAACGAGCAGCATTTTCTGAAGGGTCAGTGAGCAGCATTTCCTGAGGGGGGAATGAGCAGCATTTCCTGAGGTGGGAAAGAGCAGCATTTCCTGTGAGGGGAGCGAGCAGCATTTCCTGAGGGGGGTCAGCGAACAGCATTTCCTGAGGCGGGAGTGAGCAGCATTTCCTGAGAGGAGAACGAGCAGCATTTACTGAGGGGGGAATGAGACACACTTACTAAGGGGGGAGTGAGCAGCATTTTCTGAGGGGGGAACGAGCAGCATTTCCTGAGGGGGGAACGAGCAGCATTTCCTGAGGGGGGAGTGAGCAGCATTTCCTGAGGGGGGAGTGAGCGGCATTTCCTGAGGAGGGAGTGAGCGGCATTTCCTGAGGGGGGAGTGAGCGGCATTTCCTGAGTGGGTACCGAGCAGCATTTCCTGAGGGGTCAGTGAGCAACATTTCCTGAGGGTGGAGCGAGCAACATTTCCTGAGGGGTCAGTAGCAGCACTTCGTGAGGGGGGATGGAGCAGCATTTCCTGAGGGGTCAATGAGCAGCATTTCCTGAGGGGTCAATGAGCAGCATTTCCTGAGGGTTCAATGAGCAGCATTTCCTGAGGGGTCAATGAGCAGCATTTCCTGAGGGGTCAATGAGCAGCATTTCCTGAGGGGTCAATGAGCAACATTTCCTGTGGGTTCAATGAGCAGCATTTCCTGAGGGGTCAATGAGAAACATTTCCTGAGGGTTCAATGAGCACCATTTCCTGAGGGGTCAGTGAGCAGCATTTCCTGAGGGGGGAGCGAGAAGCATTTCCGGAGGGAGTAACAAACAGCATTTCCTGAGGGGGGAGCGAGCAGCATTTCCTGAGGGGGGGATCGAGCAGCATTTCCTGAGGGGGAGGGATTGAGCAGCATTTCCTGAGGGTGAAATGAGCGGCATTTCCTGAGTGGGGAACGAGCAGCATTTCCTGATGGGGGAACGAGCAGCTTTTCCTGATGGGGGAACGAGCAGCATTTCCTGAGGGGTCAGTGAGCGGCATTTCCTGAGTGGTCAGTGAGCAGCAATTCCTGAGGGGGGAACGAGCAGCATTACCTGAGGGGGGAAATGACACACACTTACTGAGGGGGGAGTGAGCTGCATTTCTTGAGGGGGGAACAAGCAGCATTTCCTGAGGGGGAGCGAGCAGCATTTCCTGAGGGGGGAACGAGCAGCATTTCCTGAGGAGGGAACGAGCAGCGTTTCCTCAGGGGGAAACGAGCAGCGTTTCCTGAGGGGGGAACGAGCAGCATTTCCTGAGGGGGGAGCGAGCAGCATTTCCTGAGGGGGTGAAGAGCAGCATTTCCGGAGGGGTCATAGAGCAGCATTTCCTTAGTGGGGAATGCGCAGCATTTCCTGAGAGGGTAACAAGCAGCATTTCCTGAGGGGGGAGCGAGCTGCATTTCCTGAGTGGGGAGCGAGCAGCATTTCCTGAGGAGTCAGTGTTCAGCATTTCCTGAGGGGGGAGCGAGTAGCATTTCCTGAGGGGGGAGTGAGCAGCATTTCCTGTGGGGAGAGTGAGCAGCATTTCCTGTGGAGGGACCAACTGCATTTCCTGAGGAGGGAACGAGCTACATTTCCTGAGGAGGAATTGAGCACCATTTCCTGAGGGGGGAGCGATCAGCATTTCTAAGGGTGGAGCGAACAGCATTTAGTGAGGGGGCATCGAGCAGCATTTTCTGAGGGGGAAGCGAGCTGCATTTCTGAGGGTCTAGCAAGCAGTATTTCCTAAGGAGGGAGCGAGCAGCATTTCCTGAGTGGGGAGCGAGCAGCATTTCCTGAGGGGGGAAGGAGCAGCATTTCCTGAGGGGTGAATGAGCAGCATTTTCTGAGGGGGGAACGAGCCACATTTCCTGAGGGGGGAATGAGCATCATTTCCTGAGGGGGGAGTGAGCATCTTTTCCTGAGGGGGGAACAAGCAGCATTTCCTGAGGGGGGAACAAGCAGCATTTCCTGAGGGGGGAACAAGCAGCGTTTGCTGAGGGGGGAACAAGCAGCATTTCCTGAGGGGGGAACAAGCAGCATTTCTGAGGGGGGAACAAGCAGCATTTCTGAGGGGGGAACAAGCAGCATTTGCTGAGGGGGGAACAAGCAGCATTTCCTGAGGGGGGAGCGAGCAGCATTTCCTGAGGGGTCAGTGTTCAGCATTTCCTGAGGGGGGAGCGTGCAGCATTTCCTGAGGGGGCAGCGAGCACCATTTCCTGAGGGCCGAGCGAGAAGCATTTCCTGAGGGGCGAACCAGCAGCATTTCCTGATGGTGGGACGAGCCGCATTTACTAATGGGGGAGCAAGCGGCATTTCCTGAGGGGGGATCTAGCAGAATTTCCTGAGGGGTGCAGCGAGCAACATTTCCTGAGGGGGGAGCTAGCGGCATTTCCTGAGGGGTAAATGAGCAGCATTTCCTGAGGGGGGAACGAGCAGCATTTGCTGAGGGGTCAGTGAGCAGCATTTCCTGAGGGGGGAACGAGCAGCATTTTCTGAAGGGTCAGTGAGCAGCATTTCCTGAGGGGGGAATGAGCAGCATTTCCTGAGGGGGGAAAGAGCAGCATTTCCTGTGAGGGGAGCGAGCAGCATTTCCTGAGGGGGGTCAGCGAGCAGCATTTCCTGAGGCGGGAGTGAGCAGCATTTCCTGAGAGGAGAACGAGCAGCATTTCCTGAGGGGGGAATGAGACACACTTACTAAGGGGGGAGTGAGCAGCATTTCCTGAGGGGTCAGTGCTCAGCATTTCCTGAGGGGGGAGCGTGCAGCATTTCCTGAGGGGGCAGCGAGCACCATTTCCTGAGGGGGAACAAGCAGCATTTCCTACGGGGTCAGTGAGCAGCATTTCCTGAGGGCCGAGCAAGAAGCATTTCCTGAGGGGCGACCCAGCAGCATTTCCTGATGGTGGTACGAGCAGCATTTACTAATGGGGGAGCAAGCGGCATTTCCTGAGGGGGGATCGAGCAGAATTTCCTGAGGGGTGCAGCGAGCAACATTTCCTGAGGGGGGATCGAGCAGAATTTCCTGAGGGGGGAACGAGCAGCATTTCCTGAAGGGGCAGCGAGCAGCATTTCCAGAGGGGGGAATGAGCAGCATTTCCAGAGGGGGGAATGAGCAGCATTTCCTGAGGGGGGAACGAGCATCATTTGCTGAGGGGTCAGTGAGCAGCATTTCCTGAGGGGGGAACGAGCAGCATTTTCTGAAGGGTCAGTGAGCAGCATTTCCTGAGGGGGGAATGAGCAGCATTTCCTGAGGGGGGTCAGCGAGCAGCATTTCCTGAGGCGGGAGTGAGCAGCATTTCCTGAGAGGAGAACGAGCAGCATTTACTGAGGGGGGAATGAGACACACTTACTAAGGGGGGAGTGAGCAGCATTTTCTGAGGGGGGAACGAGCAGCATTTCCTGAGGGGTCAGTGAGCAGCATTTCCTGAGGGGGGAGTGAGCAGCATTTCCTGAGGGGGGAGTGAGCAGCATTTCCTGAGGGGGTAACGAGCAGCATTTCCTGAGGGGTCAGTGAGCAGCATTTCCTGAGGGGGGAGCGAGCAACATTTCCTGAGGGGTCAGTGAGCAGCATTTCGTGAGGGGGGATGGAGCAGCATTTCCTGAGGGGTCAATGAGCAACATTTCCTGAGGGGTCAATGAGCAGCATTTCCTGACGGGTCAATGAGCAGCATTTCCTGAGGGGTCAATGAGCAGCATTTCCTGAGGGGTCAATGAGCAGCATTTCCTGAGGGGTCAATGAGCAACATTTCCTGAGGGTTCAATGAGCAGCATTTCTTGAGGGGTCAATGAGCAACATTTCCTGAGGGTTCAATGAGCACCATTTCCTGAGAGGTCAGTGAGCAGCATTTCCTCAGGGGGGAACGAGCAGCGTTTCCTGAGGGGGGAACGAGCAGCATTTCCTGAGGGGGGAACGAGCAGCATTTCCTGAGGGGGGGAAGAGCAGCATTTCCGGAGGGGTCATAGGGCAGCATTTCCTTAGTGGGAATTCGCAGCATTTCCTGAGAGGGTAACAAGCAGCATTTCCTGAGGGGGGAACGAGCAGCATTTCCTGAGGGGTCAGTGAGCAGCATTTCTTGAGGGGGAAATGAGACACACTAACTGAGGGGGGAGCGAGCTGCATTTCCTGAGTGGGGACCGAGCAGCATTTCCTGAGGAGTCAGTGTTCAGCATTTCCTGAGGGGGGAGTGAGTAGCATTTCCTGAGGGGGGAGTGAGCAGCATTTCCTGAGGAGGAATTGAGCACCATTTCCTGAGGGGGGAGCGATCAGCATTTCTAAGGGTGGAGCGAACAGCCTTTAGCGAGGGGGCATCGAGCAGCATTTTCTGAGGGGGAAGCGAGCTGCATTTCTGAGGGTCTAGCAAGCAGTATTTCCTAAGGGGGGAGCGAGCAGCATTTCCTGAGTGGGGAGCGAGCAGCATTTCCTGAGAGGGGAAGGAGCAGCATTTCCTGAGGGGGGAACGAGCCACATTTCCTGAGGGGGGAATGAGCATCATTTCCTGAGGGGGGAGTGAGCATCTTTTCCTGAGGGGGGAACAAGCAGCATTTCCTGAGGGGGGAACAAGCAGCATTTCCTGAGGGGGGAAAAAGCAGCATTTGCTGAGGGGGGAACAAGCAGCATTTCCTGAGGGTGGAGCGAGCAGCATTTCCTGAGGGGTCAGTGCTCAGCATTTCCTGAGGGGGGAGCGTGCAGCATTTCCTGAGGGGGCAGCGAGCACCATTTCCTGAGGGGGAACAAGCAGCATTTCCTACGGGGTCAGTGAGCAGCATTTCCTGAGGGCCGAGCGAGAAGCATTTCCTGAGGGGCGACCCAGCAGCATTTCCTGATGGTGGGACGAGCAGCATTTACTAATGGGGGAGCAAGCGGCATTTCCTCAGGGGGGATCGAGCAGAATTTCCTGAGGGGTGCAGCGAGCAACATTTCCTGAGGGGGGATCGAGCAGGATTTCCTGAGGAGTGCAGCGAGCAACATTTCCTGAGGGGGGAGCTAGCGGCATTTCCTGAGGGGCAAATGAGCAGCATTTCCTGAGGCGGGAAGGAGCAGCATTTGCTGAGGGGTCAGTGAACAGCATTTCCTGAGGGGGGAACGAGCAGCATTTTCTGAAGGGTCAGTGAGCAGCATTTCCTGAGGGGGGAATGAGCAGCATTTCCTGAGGGGGGAAAGAGCAGCAATTCCTGTGAGGGGAGCGAGCAGCATTTCCTGAGGGGGGTCAGCGAGCAGCATTTCCTGAGGCGGGAGTGAGCAGCATTTCCTGAGAGGAGAACGAGCAGCATTTACTGAGGGGGGAATGAGACACACTTACTAAGGGGGGAGTGAGCAGCATTTTCTGAGGGGGGAACGAGCAGCATTTCCTGAGGGGGGAACGAGCAGCATTTCCTGAGGGGGGAGTGAGCAGCATTTCCTGAGGGGGGAGTGAGCGGCATTTCCTGAGGGGTAAATGAGCAGCATTTCCTGAGGGGGGAACGAGCAGCATTTGCTGAGGGGTCAGTGAGCAGCATTTCCTGAGGGGGGAACGAGCAGCATTTTCTGAAGGGTCAGTGAGCAGCATTTCCTGAGGGGGGAATGAGCAGCATTTCCTGAGGTGGGAAAGAGCAGCATTTCCTGTGAGGGGAGCGAGCAGCATTTCCTGAGGGGGGTCAGCGAACAGCATTTCCTGAGGCGGGAGTGAGCAGCATTTCCTGAGAGGAGAACGAGCAGCATTTACTGAGGGGGGAATGAGACACACTTACTAAGGGGGGAGTGAGCAGCATTTTCTGAGGGGGGAACGAGCAGCATTTCCTGAGGGGGGAACGAGCAGCATTTCCTGAGGGGGGAGTGAGCAGCATTTCCTGAGGGGGGAGTGAGCGGCATTTCCTGAGGGGGGAGTGAGCGGCATTTCCTGAGGGGGGAGTGAGCGGCATTTCCTGAGTGGGTAACGAGCAGCATTTCCTGAGGGGTCAGTGAGCAACATTTCCTGAGGGGGGAGCGAGCAACATTTCCTGAGGGGTCAGTGAGCAGCACTTCGTGAGGTGGGATGGAGCAGCATTTCCTGAGGGGTCAATGAGCAGCATTTCCTGAGGGGTCAATGAGCAGCATTTCCTGAGGGGTCAATGAGCAGCATTTCCTGAGGGGTCAATGAGCAGCATTTCCTGAGGGGTCAATGAGCAGCATTTCCTGAGGGGTCAATGAGCAGCATTTCCTGAGGGGTCAATGAGCAACGTTTCCTGTGGGTTCAATGAGCAGCATTTCCTGAGGGGTCAATGAGAAACATTTCCTGAGGGTTCAATGAGCACCATTTCCTGAGGGGTCAGTGAGCAGCATTTCCTGAGGGGGGAGCGAGAAGCATTTCCGGAGGGAGTAACAAACAGCATTTCCTGAGGGGGGAGTGAGCAGCATTTCCTGAGGGGGGGATCGAGCAGCATTTCCTGAGGGGGAGGGATTGAGCAGCATTTCCTGAGGGTGAAATGAGCGGCATTTCCTGAGTGGGGAACGAGCAGCATTTCCTGATGGGGGAACGAGCAGCTTTTCCTAATGGGGGAACGAGCAGCATTTCCTGAGGGGTCAGTGAGCGGCATTTCCTGAGTGGTCAGTGAGCAGCAATTCCTGAGGGGGGAACGAGCAGCATTACCTGAGGGGGGAAATGACACACACTTACTGAGGGGGGAGTGAGCTGCATTTCTTGAGGGGGGAACAAGCAGCATTTCCTGAGGGGGGAGCGAGCAGCATTTCCTGAGGGGGGAACGAGCAGCATTTCCTGAGGAGGAAACGAGCAGCGTTTCCTCAGGGGGAAACGAGCAGCGTTTCCTGAGGGGGGAACGAGCAGCATTTCCTGAGGGGGGAGCGAGCAGCATTTCCTGAGGGGGTGAAGAGCAGCATTTCCGGAGGGGTCATAGAGCAGCATTTCCTTAGTGGGGAATGCGCAGCATTTCCTGAGAGGGTAACAAGCAGCATTTCCTGAGGGGGGAGCGAGCTGCATTTCCTGAGTGGGGAGCGAGCAGCATTTCCTGAGGAGTCAGTGTTCAGCATTTCCTGATGGGTGAGCGAGTAGCATTTCCTGAGGGGGGAGTGAGCAGCATTTCCTGTGGGGAGAGTGAGCAGCATTTCCTGTGGAGGGACCAACTGCATTTCCTGAGGAGGGAACGAGCTACATTTCCTGAGGAGGAATTGAGCACCATTTCCTGAGGGGGGAGCGATCAGCATTTCTAAGGGTGGAGCGAACAGCATTTAGTGAGGGGGCATCGAGCAGCATTTTCTGAGGGGGAAGCGAGCTGCATTTCTGAGGGTCTAGCAAGCAGTATTTCCTAAGGAGGGAGCGAGCAGCATTTCCTGAGTGGGGAGCGAGCAGCATTTCCTGAGGGGGGAAGGAGCAGCATTTCCTGAGGGGTGAATGAGCAGCATTTTCTGAGGGGGGAACGAGCCACATTTCCTGAGGGGGGAATGAGCATCATTTCCTGAGGGGGGAGTGAGCATCTTTTCCTGAGGGGGGAACAAGCAGCATTTCCTGAGGGGGGAACAAGCAGCATTTCCTGAGGGGGGAACAAGCAGCATTTGCTGAGGGGGGAACAAGCAGCATTTCCTGAGGGGGGAACAAGCAGCATTTCTGAGGGGGGAACAAGCAGCATTTCTGAGGGGGGAACAAGCAGCATTTGCTGAGGGGGGAACAAGCAGCATTTCCTGAGGGGGGAGCGAGCAGCATTTCCTGAGGGGTCAGTGTTCAGCATTTCCTGAGGGGGGAGCGTGCAGCATTTCCTGAGGGGGCAGCGAGCACCATTTCCTGAGGGCCGAGCGAGAAGCATTTCCTGAGGGGCGAACCAGCAGCATTTCCTGATGGTGGGACGAGCCGCATTTACTAATGGGGGAGCAAGCGGCATTTCCTGAGGGGGGATCTAGCAGAATTTCCTGAGGGGTGCAGCGAGCAACATTTCCTGAGGGGGGAGCTAGCGGCATTTCCTGAGGGGTAAATGAGCAGCATTTCCTGAGGGGGGAACGAGCAGCATTTGCTGAGGGGTCAGTGAGCAGCATTTCCTGAGGGGGGAACGAGCAGCATTTTCTGAAGGGTCAGTGAGCAGCATTTCCTGAGGGGGGAATGAGCAGCATTTCCTGAGGGGGGAAAGAGCAGCATTTCCTGTGAGGGGAGCGAGCAGCATTTCCTGAGGGGGGTCAGCGAGCAGCATTTCCTGAGGCGGGAGTGAGCAGCATTTCCTGAGAGGAGAACGAGCAGCATTTCCTGAGGGGGGAATGAGACACACTTACTAAGGGGGGAGTGAGCAGCATTTCCTGAAGGGTCAGTGCTCAGCATTTCCTGAGGGGGGAGCGTGCAGCATTTCCTGAGGGGGCAGCGAGCACCATTTCCTGAGGGGGAACAAGCAGCATTTCCTACGGGGTCAGTGAGCAGCATTTCCTGAGGGCCGAGCGAGAAGCATTTCCTGAGGGGCGACCCAGCAGCATTTCCTGATGGTGGTACGAGCAGCATTTACTAATGGGGGAGCAAGCGGCATTTCCTGAGGGGGGATCGAGCAGAATTTCCTGAGGGGTGCAGCGAGCAACATTTCCTGAGGGGGGATCGAGCAGAATTTCCTGAGGGGGGAACGAGCAGCATTTCCTGAAGGGGCAGCGAGCAGCATTTCCAGAGGGGGGAATGAGCAGCATTTCCAGAGGGGGGAATGAGCAGCATTTGCTGAGGGGTCAGTGAGCAGCATTTCCTGAGGGGGGAACGAGCAGCATTTTCTGAAGGGTCAGTGAGCAGCATTTCCTGAGGGGGGAATGAGCAGCATTTCCTGAGGGGGGTCAGCGAGCAGCATTTCCTGAGGCGGGAGTGAGCAGCATTTCCTGAGAGGAGAACGAGCAGCATTTACTGAGGGGGGAATGAGACACACTTACTAAGGGGGGAGTGAGCAGCATTTTCTGAGGGGGGAACGAGCAGCATTTCCTGAGGGGTCAGTGAGCAGCATTTCCTGAGGGGGGAGTGAGCAGCATTTCCTGAGGGGGGAGTGAGCAGCATTTCCTGAGGGGGGAGTGAGCAGCATTTCCTGAGGGGGTAACGAGCAGCATTTCCTGAGGGGTCAGTGAGCAGCATTTCCTGAGGGGGGAGCGAGCAACATTTCCTGAGGGGTCAGTGAGCAGCATTTCGTGAGGGGGGATGGAGCAGCATTTCCTGAGGGGTCAATGAGCAACATTTCCTGAGGGGTCAATGAGCAGCATTTCCTGACGGGTCAATGAGCAGCATTTCCTGAGGGGTCAATGAGCAGCATTTCCTGAGGGGTCAATGAGCAGCATTTCCTGAGGGGTCAATGAGCAACATTTCCTGAGGGTTCAATGAGCAGCATTTCTTGAGGGGTCAATGAGCAACATTTCCTGAGGGTTCAATGAGCACCATTTCCTGAGAGGTCAGTGAGCAGCATTTCCTCAGGGGGGAACGAGCAGCGTTTCCTGAGGGGGGAACGAGCAGCATTTCCTGAGGGGGGAACGAGCAGCATTTCCTGAGGGGGGGAAGAGCAGC
This sequence comes from Carcharodon carcharias, assembly GCF_017639515.1. Lineage (NCBI taxonomy): Eukaryota > Metazoa > Chordata > Chondrichthyes > Lamniformes > Lamnidae > Carcharodon > Carcharodon carcharias. Next base: position 134,354,712 of record NC_054481.1, read on the forward strand.
ATTTCCGGAGGGGTCATAGGGCAGCATTTCCTTAGTGGGGAATGCGCAGCATTTCCTGAGAGGGTAACAAGCAGCATTTCCTGAGGGGGGAACGAGCAGCATTTCCTGAGGGGTCAGTGAGCAGCATTTCTTGAGGGGGAAATGAGACACACTAACTTAGGGGGGAGCGAGCTGCATTTCCTGAGTGGGGACCGAGCAGCATTTCCTGAGGAGTCAGTGTTCAGCATTTCCTGAGGGGGGAGTGAGTAGCATTTCCTGAGGGGGGAGTGAGCAGAATTTCCTGTGGGGAGAGTGAGCAGCATTTCCTGTGGAGGGACCAATTGCATTTCCTGAGGAGGGAACGAGCTACATTTCCTGAGGAGGAATTGAGCACCATTTCCTGAGGGGGGAGCGATCAGCATTTCTAAGGGTGGAGCGAACATCCTTTAGTGAGGGGGCATCGAGCAGCATTTTCTGAGGGGGAAGCGAGCTGCATTTCTGAGGGTCTAGCAAGCAGTATTTCCTAAGGGGGGAGCGAGCAGCATTTCCTGAGTGGGGAGCGAGCAGCATTTCCTGAGAGGGGAAGGAGCAGCATTTCCTGAGGGGGGAACGAGCCACATTTCCTGAGGGGGGAATGAGCATCATTTCCTGAGGGGGGAGTGAGCATCTTTTCCTGAGGGGGGAACAAGCAGCATTTCCTGAGGGGGGAAAAAGCAGCATTTCCTGAGGGGGAAACAAGCAGCATTTGCTGAGGGGGGAACAAGCAGCATTTCCTGAGGGTGGAGCGAGCAGCATTTCCTGAGGGGTCAGTGCTCAGCATTTCCTGAGGGGGGAGCGTGCAGCATTTCCTGAGGGGGCAGCGAGCACCATTTCCTGAGGGGGAACAAGCAGCATTTCCTACGGGGTCAGTGAGCAGCATTTCCTGAGGGCCGAGCGAGAAGCATTTCCTGAGGGGCGACCCAGCAGCATTTCCTGATGGTGGGACGAGCAGCATTTACTAATGGGGGAGCAAGCGGCATTTCCTCAGGGGGGATCGAGCAGAATTTCCTGAGGGGTGCAGCGAGCAACATTTCCTGAGGGGGGATCGAGCAGGATTTCCTGAGGAGTGCAGCGAGCAACATTTCCTGAGGGGGGAGCTAGCGGCATTTCCTGAGGGGCAAATGAGCAGCATTTCCTGAGGGGGGAAGGAGCAGCATTTGCTGAGGGGTCAGTGAACAGCATTTCCTGAGGGGGGAACGAGCAGCATTTTCTGAAGGGTCAGTGAGCAGCATTTCCTGAGGGGGGAATGAGCAGCATTTCCTGAGGGGGGAAAGAGCAGCAATTCCTGTGAGGGGAGCGAGCAGCATTTCCTGAGGGGGGTCAGCGAGCAGCATTTCCTGAGGCGGGAGTGAGCAGCATTTCCTGAGAGGAGAACGAGCAGCATTTACTGAGGGGGGAATGAGACACACTTACTAAGGGGGCAGTGAGCAGCATTTTCTGAGGGGGGAACGAGCAGCATTTCCTGAGGGGGGAACGAGCAGCATTTCCTGAGGGGGGAGTGAGCAGCATTTCCTGAGGGGGGAGTGAGCGGCATTTCCTGAGGGGGGAGTGAGCCGCATTTCCTGAGGGGGGAACGAGCGGCATTTCCTGAGGGGTCAGTGAGCAGCATTTCCTGAGGGGTCAGTGAGCAGCATTTCCTGAGGGGGGAGTGAGCAGCATTTCCTGAGGGGGGAGTGAGCAGCATTTCCTGAGGTGGTAACGAGCAGCATTTCCTGAGGGGTCAGTGAGCAGCATTTCCTGAGGGGGGAGCGAGCAACATTTCCTGAGGTGTCAGTGAGCAGCATTTCGTGAGGGGGGATGGAGCAGCATTTCCTGAGGGGTCAATGAGCAACATTTCCTGAGGGGTCAATGAGCAGCATTTCCTGAGGGGTCAATGAGCAGCATTTCCTGAGGGGTCAATGAGCAGCATTTCCTGAGGGGTCAATGAGCAGCATTTCCTGAGGGGTCAATGAGCAACATTTCCTGAGGGTTCAATGAGCAGCATTTCTTGAGGGGTCAATGAGCAACATTTCCTGAGGGTTCAATGAGCACCATTTCCTGAGAGGTCAGTGAGCAGCATTTCCTGAGGGGGGAATGAGCAGCATTTCCTGAGGGGGGAAGGAGCAGCATTTCCTGTGAGGGGAGCGAGCAGCATTTCCTGAGGGGGGTCAGCGAGCTGCATTTCCTGAGGCGGGAGTGAGCAGCATTTCCTGAGGGGGGAGTGAGCAGCATTTCCTGAAGGGGGGGAGTGAGCAGCATTTCCTGAGGGGGGAGTGAGCGGCATTTCCTGAGGGGGGAGTGAGCGGCTTTTCCTGAGGGGGGAACGAGCGGCATTTCCTGAGTGGTCAGTGAGCAGCATTTCCTGAGGTGTCAGTGAGCAGCATTTCCTGAGGGGGGAGTGAGCAGCATTTCCTGAGGGGGTAACGAGCAGCATTTCCTGAGGGGTCAGTGAGCAGCATTTCCTGAGGGGGGAGCGAGCAACATTTCCTGAGGGGTCAGTGAGCAGCATTTCGTGAGGGGGGATGGAGCAGCATTTCCTGAGGGGTCAATGAGCAACATTTCCTGAGGGGTCAATGAGCAGCATTTCCTGAGGGGTCAATGAGCAACATTTCCTGAGGGTTCAATGAGCAGCATTTCCTGAGGGGTCAATGAGCAACATTTCCTGAGGGTTCAATGAGCACCATTTCCTGAGGGGTAGGGATTGAGCAGCATTTCCTGAGGGTGAAATGAGCGGCATTTCCTGAGTGGGGAATGAGCAGCATTTCCTGATGGGGGAACGAGCAGCTTTTCCTGATGAGGGAACGAGCAGCATTTCCTGAGGGGTCAGTGAGCGGCATTTCCTGAGTGGTCAGTGAGCAGCAATTCCTGAGGGGGGAACGAGCAGCATTACCTGAGGGGGGAAATGAGACACACTTACTGAGGGGGGAGTGAGTTGCATTTCTTGAGGGGGGAACAAGCAGCATTTCCTGAGGGGGGAGCGAGCAGCATTTCCTGAGGGGGGAACGAGCAGCATTTCCTGACGGGGCGAACGAGCAGCATTTCCTGAGGGGGGAACGAGCAGCATTTCCTGAGGGGGGGAAGAGCAGCATTTCCGGAGGGGTCATAGAGCAGCATTTCCTTAGTGGGGAATGCGCAGCATTTCCTGAGAGGGTAACAAGCAGCATTTCCTGAGTGGGGAGCGAGCAGCATTTCCTGAGGAGTCAGTGTTCAGCATTTCCTGAGGGGGGAGCGAGTAGCATTTCCTGAGGGAGGAAAGAGCAGCATTTCCTGTGGGGAGAGTGAGCAGCATTTCCTGTGGAGGGACCAACTGCATTTCCTGAGGAGGGAACGAGCTACATTTCCTGAGGAGGAATTGAGCACCATTTCCTGAGGGGGGAGCGATCAGCATTTCTAAGGGTGGAGCGAACAGCCTTTAGTGAGGGGGCATCGAGCAGCATTTCCTGAGGAGGGAGTGAGAAGCATTTCCTGAGGTGGTAACGAGCAGCATTTCCTGAGGGGGGAGCGAGCAGCATTTCTGAGGGGGGAGCGAGCAGCATTTCCTGAGGGGGGAGCGAGCAGCATTTCCTGAGGGGGGAGCGAGCAGAATTTTCTGAGGGGGAACAAGCAGCATTTCCTGAGGGGGGAATGAGCAGCATTTCCTGAGGGCGAATTGAGTAGCATTTCCTAAGTGGGGAGTGAGCAGCATTTCCAGAGGGGGGTCGAGCAACATTTCCTGAGGTAGTAATGAACAGCATTTCCTGATGGGGGAACGAGCATCATTTCCTTAGGGGGGAACAAGCAGCATTTCCTGAGGGGTGAGTGAGCAGCATTTCCTTAGGGGTGAGCGAGCAACATTTCCTGAGGGGGGAACGAGCAGCATTTCCTTAGGGGTGAGCGAGCAGCATTTCCTGAGGGGTCAGCGAGCAGCATTTCCTGAGGGGTCAGCGAGCAGCTTTTCCTGAGGGGTCTGCGAGCAGTATTTCCTGAGGGGGTAGCGAGCAGCATTTCCTGAGGGGGGAGCGAGTAGCATTTCCTGGGGGGGAAGTGAGCAGCATTTTCTGAGGGGGGAGCGAGCAGCATTTTCTGAAGGTGGAACGAGCTTCATTTCTGAGGGTCTAGCAAGCAGTGTTTCCTAAGGGAGGAGCGAGCAGCATATCCTGAGGGGGGAATGAGCAGCATTTCCTGAGGGGGGAATGAGCAGCATTTCCTGAGGGGGGAGTGAGCAGCATTTCCTGAGGGGGGTGTGAGCAGCATTTCCTGAGGGGGCAACAAGCAGCATTTTCTGAGGGGGGAACGAGCAGCATTTACTGAGGGGGGAATGAGCAGCATTTCCTGGGGGGGGGTGGAGGAATGAGCAGCATTTCCTGAGGGGTGAATGAGCAGCATTTTCTGAGGGGGGAAGGAGCAGCATTTCCTGAGGGGGGAGTGAGCATCTTTTCCTGAGGGGGGAGAGAGCATCTTTTCCTGAGGGGGGAACAAGCAGCATTTCCTGAGGGGGGAACAAGCAGCATTTCCTGAGGGGGGAACAAGCAGCATTTCCTGAGGGGGAAACAAGCAGCATTTCCTGAGGGGGGAACAAGCAGCATTTCCTGAGTGGGGAATGAGCAGCATTTCCTTAGGGGTGAGCGAGCAGCATTTCCTGAGGGGTGAGTGAGTAGCATTTTCTGAAGGTCGAACGAGCTGCATTTCTGAGGGTCTAGCAAGCAGTATTTCCTAAGGGAGGAGCGAGCAGCATTTCCTGGGGGGGACCGAGCAGCATTTCCTGAGGGGGGAATGAGCAGCATTTCCTGAGGGGGGAATGAGCAGCATTTCCTGAGGGGGGAATGAGCAGCATTTCCTGAGGGGGGAGTGAGCAGCATTTCCTGAGGGGGGAGTGAGCAGCATTTCCTGAGGGGGGAGTGAGCAGCATTTCCTGAGGGGGGAATGAGCAGCATTTCCTGAGAGGGGAATGAGCAGCATTTCCTGAGGGGGGGACGAGCAGCATTTCCTGAGGGGTCAGTGAGCATCTTTTCCTGAGGGGGGAATGAGCAGCATTTCCTGAGGGGGGAAGGAGCAGCATTTCCTGAGGGGGGAGTGAGCATCTTTTCCTGAGGGGGGAGAGAGCATCTTTTCCTGAGGGGGGAACAAGCAGCATTTCCTGAGGGGGGAACAAGCAGCATTTCCTGAGGGGGAAACAAGCAGCATTTCCTGAGGGGGGAACAAGCAGCATTTCCTGAGTGGGGAATGAGCAGCATTTCCTTAGGGGTGAGCGAGCAGCATTTCCTGAGGGGTGAGTGAGTAGCATTTTCTGAAGGTCGAACGAGCTGCATTTCTGAGGGTCTAGCAAGCAGTATTTCCTAAGGGAGGAGCGAGCAGCATTTCCTGGGGGGGACCGAGCAGCATTTCCTGAGGGGGGAATGAGCAGCATTTCCTGAGGGGGGAATGAGCAGCATTTCCTGAGGGGGGAATGAGCAGCATTTCCTGAGGGGGGAGTGAGCAGCATTTCCTGAGGGGGGAGTGAGCAGCATTTCCTGAGGGGGGAGTGAGCAGCATTTCCTGAGGGGGGAATGAGCAGCATTTCCTGAGAGGGGAATGAGCAGCATTTCCTGAGGGGGGGACGAGCAGCATTTCCTGAGGGGTCAGTGAGCATCTTTTCCTGAGGGGGGAATGAGCAGCATTTCCTGAGGGGGGAATGAGCAGCATTTCCTGAGGGGGGAATGAGCATCATTTCCTGAGGGGTCAGTGAGCAGCATTTCCTGAGGGGGGGACGAGCAGCATTTCCTGAGCGGTCAGTGAGCATCTTTTCCTGAGGGGGGAATGAGCAGCATTTCCTGAGGGGCAGCGAACATCATTTCCTGAGGGGGAAGGGAGCAACATTTCCTGAGGGGTCAGTGAGCAGCATTTCCTGAGGGGGGAGTGAGCATCTTTTCCTGAGGGGGGAGTGAGCATCTTTTCCTGAGGGGGGAACAAGCAGCATTTCCTGAGGGGGGAACAAGCAGCATTTCCTGAGGGGGGAACAAGCAGCATTTCCTGAGGGGGGAACAAGCAGCATTTCCTGAGGGGGGAACAAGCAGCATTTGCTGAGGGGGGAACAAGCAGCATTTCCTGAAGCGGGAACAAGCAGCATTTCCTGAGGGGGAACGAGCAGCATTTCCTGAGGGGGCAGCGAGCAGCATTTCCTGAGGGGTCAGTGTTCAGCATTTCCTGATGGGTCAGTGTTCAGCATTTCATGAGGAGGGAAGCGAGCAGCATTTCCTGAGGGGGGAAAGAGCAGCATTTCCTGAGAGGGGAGCGAGCAGCATTTCCTGAGGGGGGAATGAGCAGTATTTCCTGGGGTGGGGGGAGGAATTGAGCAGCATTTCCTGAGGGGTGAATGAGCAGCATTTTCTGAGGGGGGAAGGAGCAGCATTTCCTGAGGGGGGAGTGAGCATCTTTTCCTGAGGGGGGATTGAGCATCTTTTCCTGAGGGGGTACAAGCAGCATTTCCTGAGGGGGGAACAAGCAGCATTTCCTGAGGGGGGAACAAGCAGCATTTCCTGAGGGGGGAACAAGCAGCATTTCCTGAGGGGGGAACAAGCAGCATTTCCTGAGGGGGGAGTGAGCAGCATTTCCTGAGGGGGGAACGAGCAGCATTTCCTGAGGGGGGAACGAGCAGCATTTCCTGAGGGGGGAGTGAGCAGCATTTCCTGAGGGGTCAGTGAGCAACATTTCCTGAGGGGTCAGTGAGCAGCATTTCCTGAGGGGTCAGTGAGCAGCCTTTCCTGAGGGGGGAACGAGCGGCATTTCCTGAGGGGTCAGTGAGCAGCATTTCCTGAGGGGTCAATGAGCAACATTTCCTGAGGGGTCAATGAGCAGCATTTCCTGAGGGGTCAAGGAGCAGCATTTCCTGAGGGGTCAATGAGCAGCATTTCCTGAGGGGTCAATGAGCAGCATTTCCTGAGGGGTCAATGAGCAGCATTTCCTGAGGGCTCAATGAGCAGCATTTCCTGAGGGCTCAATGAGCAGCATTTCCTGAGCGTGGAACGTGCAGCATATCCATTGGGGGAATCGAGCAATATTTCCTGAGGGGGGAGTTAGCGGCATTTCCTGAGGGGTCAATGAGCAGCATTTCCTGAGGGGGGAGCGAGAAGCATTTCCTGCGGGAGTAACAAACAGCATTTCCTGAGGGGGGAGCAATCAGCATTTCCTGAAGGGTCAGTGAGCAGCATTTCCTGAGGGGGGAATGAGCAGCATTTCCTGTGAGGGCAGCGAGCAGCATTTCCTGAGGGGGGAAAGAGCAGCATTTCCTGAAGGGTCAGTGAGCAGCATTTCCTGAGGGGGGAATGAGCAGCATTTTCTGAGGGGGGAGCGAGCTGCATTTCTGAGGGTCTAGCAAGCAGTATTTCCTAAGGGGGGAGCGAGCAGCATTTCCTGAGTGGGGAGCGAGCAGCATTTCCTGAGGGGGGAAGGAGCAGCATTTCCTGGGGGTGAATGAGCAGCATTTTCTGAGGGGGGACCGAGCCGCTTTTCCTGAGGGGGGAATGAGCATCATTTCCTGAGGGGGGAGTGAGCATCTTTTCCTGAGGGGGGAACAAGCAGCATTTCCTGAGGGGGGAACAAGCAGCATTTGCTGAGGGGGGAACAAGCAGCATTTGCTGAGGGGGGAGCAAGCAGCATTTCCTGAGGGGGCAGCGAGCAGCATTTCCTGAGGAGTCAGTTTTCAGCATTTCCTGAGGGGGGAGCGAGCAGCATTTCCTGAGGGGGAACAAGCAGCATTTCCTACGGGGTCAGTGAGCAGCATTTCCTGAGGGCCGAGCGAGAAGCATTTCTTGAGGGGCGAACGAGCAGCATTTCCTGATGGGGGGACGAGCAGCATTTACTAATGGGGGAGCAAGCGGCATTTCCTGAGGGGGGAACGAGCAGCATTTCCTGAGGGGGGAGTGAGCAGCATTTCCTGAGGGGTCAGTGAGCAGCATTTCCTGAGGGGTCAGTGAGCAGCATTTCCTGAGGGGTCAGTGAGCAGCATTTCCTGAGGGGTCAGTGAGCAGCATTTCCTGAGGGGGGAACGAGCGGCATTTCCTGAGGGGTCAGTGAGCAGCATTTCCTGAGGGGGGAGTGAGCAGCATTTCCTGAGGGGGGAACGAGCAGCATTTCCTGAGGGGGGAACGAGCAGCATTTCCTGAGGGGTCAGTGAGCAGCATTTTCTGAGGGGGGAGCGAGCAGCATTTCTGAGGGGGAAATGAGCAGCATTTTCTGAGGGGGGAGCGAGCTGCATTTCTGAGGGTCTAGCAAGCAGTATTTCCTAAGGGGGGAGCGAGCAGCATTTCCTGAGGGGGGAGTGAGCAGCATTTCCTGAGGGGTCAGTGAGCAGCATTTCCTGAGGGGTCAGTGAGCAGCATTTCCTGAGGGGGGAACGAGCGGCATTTCCTGAGGGGTCTGTGAGCAGCATTTCCTGAGGGGGGAGTGAGCAGCATTTCCTGAGGGGTCAGTGAGCAGCATTTTCTGAGGGGGGAGCGAGCAGCATTTCTGAGGGGGAAATGAGCAGCATTTTCTGAGGGGGGAGCGAGCTGCATTTCTGAGGGTCTAGCAAGCAGTATTTCCTAAGGGGGGAGCGAGCAGCATTTCCTGAGTGGGGAGCGAGCAGCATTTCCTGAGGGGGGAAGGAGCAGCATTTCCTGGGGGTGAATGAGCAGCATTTTCTGTGGGGGGAACGAGCCGCTTTTCCTGAGGGGGGAATGAGCTTCATTTCCTGAGGGGGGAGTGCGCATCTTTTCCTGAGGGGGGAACAAGCAGCATTTCCTGAGGGGGGACCAAGCAGCATTTGCTGAGGGGGGAACAAGCAGCATTTGCTGAGGGGGGAGCAAGCAGCATTTCCTGAGGGGGCAGCGAGCAGCATTTCCTGAGGAGTCAGTTTTCAGCATTTCCTGAGGGGGGAGCGAGCAGCATTTCCTGAGGTGGAACAAGCAGCTTTTCCTACGGGGTCAGTGAGCAGCATTTCCTGAGGGCCAAGCGAGAAGCATTTCCTGAGGGGCGAACGAGCAGCATTTCCTGATGGGGGGACGAGCAGCATTTACTAATGGGGGAGCAAGCGGCATTTCCTGAGGGGGGATCGAGCAGAATTTCCTGAGGGGTGCAGCGAGCAACATTTCCTGAGGGGGGATCGAGCAGAATTTCCTGAGGAGTGCAGCGAGCAACATTTCGTGAGGGGGGAGCTAGTGGCATTTCCTGAGGGGTAAATGAGCAGCAATTCCTGAGGGGGGAATGAGCAGCATTTCCTGAGGGGGGAAAGAGCAGCATTTCCTGTGAGGGGAGCGAGCAGCATTTCCTGAGGGGGCAGTGAGCAGCATTTCCTGAGGGGGTAACGAGCAGCATTTCCTAAGGGGTCAGTGAGCAGCATTTCCTGAGGGGTCAATGAGCAACATTTCCTGAGGGGTCAATGAGCAACATTTCCTGAGGGGTCAATGAGCAGCATTTCCTGAGGGGTCAATGAGCAGCATTTCCTGAGGGGTCAATGAGCAGCATTTCCTGAGGGCTCAATGAGCAGCATTTCCTGAGGGCTCAATGAGCAGCATTTCCTGAGGGCTCAATGAGCAGCATTTCCTGAGGGGTCAATGAGCAGCATTTCCTGAGGGGTCAATGAGCAACATTTCCTGAGGGTTCAATGAGCAGCATTTCCTGAGCGTGGAACGTGCAGCATATCCATTGGGGGAATCGAGCAATATTTCCTGAGGGGGGAGTTAGCGGCATTTCCTGAGGGGTCAATGAGCAGCATTTCCTGAGGGGGGAGCGAGAAGCATTTCCTGAGGGAGTAACAAACAGCATTTCCTGAGGGGGGAGCAATCAGCATTTCCTGAAGGGTCAGTGAGCAGCATTTCCTGAGGGGTGAGCGAGCAGCATTTCCTGAGGGGGGAGCAATCAGCATTTCCTGAGGGGGGAGCGAGCAGCATTTCCTGAGGGGGGAAAGGGCAGCATTTCCTGAAGGGTCAGTGAGCAGCATTTCCTGAGGGGGGAATGAGCAGCATTTCCTGAGGGGTCAGTGAGCAGCATTTCCTGAGGGGGGAATGAGCAGCATTTTCTGAGGGGGGAAAGAGCAGCATTTCCTGAGGGGGGTCAGTGAGCAGCATTTCCTGTGAGGGGAGCGAGCAGCATTTCCTGAGGGGGGTCAGCGAGCAGCATTTCCTGAGGCGGGAGTGAGCAGCATTTCCTGAGAGGAGAACGAGCAGCATTTACTGAGGGGGGAATGAGAAACACTTACTAAGGGGGGAGTGAGCAGCATTTTCTGAGGGGGGAATGAGCAGCATTTCCTGAGGGGGGAACCAGCAGCATTTCCTGAGGGGGGAGTGAGCAGCATTTCCTGAGGGGGGAGTGAGCAGCATTTCCTGAGGGGGGAGTGAGCAGCATTTCCTGAGGGGGGAGTGAGCAGCATTTCCTGAGGGGGTAACGAGCAGCATTTCCTGAGGGGGGAGCGAGCAACATTTCCTGAGGGGTCAGTGAGCAGCATTTCCTGAGGGGTCAATGAGCAGCATTTCCTGAGGGGTCAATGAGCAGCATTTCCCGAGGGTTCAATGAGCAGCATTTCCTGAGGGGTCAATGAGCAACATTTCCTGAGGGTTCAATGAGCAGCATTTCCTGAGCGTGGAACATGCAGCATATCCATTGGGGGAATCGAGCAATATTTCCTGAGGGTGGAGTTAGCGCCATTTCCTGAGGGGTCAATGATCAGTATTTCCTGAGGGGGGAACAAGCACCATTTCCTGAGGGGTCAGTGAGCAGCATTTCCTGAGGGGGGAGCGAGAAGCATTTCCTGAGGGAGTAACAAACAGCATTTCCTGAGGGGGGAGCGAGCAGCATTTCCTGAGGGGGGGATCGAGCAGCATTTCCTGAGGGGGGGATCGAGCAGCATTTCCTGAGGGGGAGGGATTGAGCAGCATTTCCTGAGGGTGAAATGAGCGGCATTTCCTGAGGGGGGAACGAGCAGCATTTCCTGATGGGGGAACGAGCAGCATTTCCTGATGGGGGAACGAGCAGCTTTTCCTGAGGGGGGAGTGAGCAGCATTTCCTGAGGGGTCAGTGTTCAGCATTTCCTGAGGGGGGAGCGTGCAGCATTTCCTGAGGGGGCAGCGAGCACCATTTCCTGAGGGGGAACAAGCAGCATTTCCTATGGGGTCAGTGAGCAGCATTTCCTGAGGGCCGAGCGAGAAGCATTTCCTGAGGGGTGAACCAGCAGCATTTCCTGATGGGGAGACGAGCAGCATTTACTAATGGGGGAGCAAGCGGCATTTCCTGAGGGGGGATCGAGCAGAATTTCCTGAGGGGTGCAGCGAGCAACATTTCCTGAGGGGGGATCGAGCAGAATTTCCTGAGGAGTGCAGCGAGCAACATTTCGTGAGGGGGGAGCTAGCTGCATTTCCTGAGGGGTAAATGAGCAGCATTTCCTGAGGGGGGAACGAGCAGCATTTGCTGTGGTGTCAGTGAGCAGCATTTCCTGAGGGGTCAATGAGCAGCATTTCCTGAGGGGTCAATGAGCTGCATTTCCTGAGGGGTCAATGAGCAGCATTTCCTGAGGGGTCAATGAGCAGCATTTCCTGAGGGGTCAATGAGCAGCATTTCCTGAGGGGTCAATGAGCAGCATTTCCTGAGGGGTCAATGAGCAACTTTTCCTGACGGTTCAATGAGCAGCTTTTCCTGAGCGTGGAACGTGCAGCATATCCATTGGGGGAATCCAGCAATATTTCCTGAGGGGGGGGTTAGCGGCATTTCCTGAGGGGTCAATGAGCAGCATTTCCTGAGGGGGGAGCGAGAAGCATTTCCTGAGGGAGTAACAAACAGCATTTCCTGAGGGGGGAGCGAGCAGCATTTCCTGAAGGGTCAGTGAGCAGCATTTCCTGAGGGGGGAATGAGCAGCATTTCCTGAGGGGGGAAAGAGCAGCATTTCCTGTGAGGGGAGCGAGCAGCATGGCCTGAGGGGGGAAAGAGCAGCATTTCCTGAGGGGGGTCAGCGAGCAGCATTTCCTGAGGCGGGAGTGAGCAGCATTTCCTGAGAGGAGAACGAGCAGCATTTACTGAGGTGGGAATGAGACACACTTACTAAGGGGGGAGTGAGCAGCATTTTCTGAGGGGGGAACGAGCAGCATTTTCTGAGGGGGGAACGAGCAGCATTTCCTGAGGGGGGAACGAGCAGCATTTCCTGAGGGGGGAGTGAGCAGCATTTCCTGAGGGGGGAGTGAGCAGCATTTCCTGAGGGGGGAACGAGCGGCATTTCCTGAGGGGTCAGTGAGCAGCACTTCCTGAGGGGGGAGTGAGCAGCATTTCCTGAGGGGGTAACGAGCAGCATTTCCTGAGGGGTCAGTGAGCAGCATTTCCTGAGGGGGGAGCGAGCAACATTTCCTGAGGGGTCAGTGAGCAGCATTTCGTGAGGGGGGATGGAGCAGCATTTCCCGAGTGGTCAATGAGCAGCATTTCCTGAGGGGTCAATGAGCAGCATTTCCTGAGGGGTCAATGAACAGCATTTCCTGAGGGGTCAATGAGCAGCATTTCCTGAGGGGTCAATGAGCAGCATTTCCTGAGGGGTCAATGAGCAGCATTTCCTGAGGGGTCAATGAGCAACATTTCCTGAGGGTTCAATGAGCAGCATTTCCTGAGCGTGGAACATGCAGCATATCCATTGGGGGAATCGAGCAATATTTCCTGAGGGGGGAGTTAGCGGCATTTCCTGAGGGGTCAATGAGCAGCATTTCCTGAGGGGGGAACGAGCACCATTTCCTGAGGGGTCAGTGAGCAGCATTTCCTGAGTGGGGAGCGAGAAGCATTTACTGAGGGATCAACAAACAGCATTTCCTGAGGGGGGAGCGAGCAGCATTTCCTGAGTGGGGGATCGAGCAGCATTTCCTGAGGGGGAGGGATTGAGCAGCATTTCCTGAGGGTGAAATGAGCGGCATTTCCTGAGGGGGGAACAAGCGGCATTTCCTGATGGGGGAACGAGCAGCTTTTCCTGATGGGGGAACGAGCAGCATTTCCTGAGCGGTCAGTGAGCAGCATTTCCTGAGGGGGGAGCGAGAAGCATTTCCTGAGGCAGTAACAAACAGCATTTCCTGAGGGGGGAGCGAGCAGCATTTCCTGAGGTGGGGATCGAGCAGCATTTCCTGAGGGGGAGGGATTGAGCAGCATTTCCTGAGGGTGAAATGAGCGGCATTTCCTGAGGGGGGAACGAGCAGCATTTCCGGAGGGGTCATAGAGCAGCATTTCCTTAGTGGGGAATGCGCAGCATTTCCTGAGAGGGTAACAAGCAGCATTTCCTGAGGGGGGAGCGAGCTGCATTTCCTGAGTGGGGAGCGAGCAACATTTCCTGAGGGGGGAACACGCAGCATTTCCTGAGGGGGCAGCGAGCAGCATTTCCTGAGGGGCAAACGAGCAGCATTTACTAAGGGGGGAACGAACAGCATTTCTTGAGCGGTCAGAGAGCAGCATTTCCTGAGGGGGGGGAACGAGCAGCATTTCCTGCGGGCAGAAATGAGCAGCATTTCTGAGGGGTAGCAAGCAGTAGTTCCTCAGTGGGGAATGAGCAGCATTTCCTGAGGGGGGAATGAGCAGCATTTCTTGGCTGTGGGAATGAGCAGCATTTCCTGAGAGAGGAGCGAGCAGCATTTCTGTGGGGGGAGTGAGCAGCATTTCCTGAGGGGGAGTTGAGCAGCATTTCCTGAGGGGGGAGCGAGCAGCATTTTCTGAGGTGTCAGCGAGCAGCATTTCCTGAGGGGGGAGCGAGCAGCATTTTCTGAGGTGTCAGCGAGCAGCATTTCCTGAGGGGGGAGCGAGCAGCATTTCCTGAGGGGTCAGTGAGCAGCATTTCCTGAGGGGTCAGCGAGCAGCTTTTCCTGAGGGGTCAGCGAGCAGCTTTTCCTGAGGGGTCAGCGAGTAGCTTTTCCTGAGGGGTCAGCGAGTAGCTTTTCCTGAGGGGTCAGTGAGCAGCATTTCCTGAGGGGTCAGCGAGCAGCATTTCCTGAGGGGGTAACGAGCAGCATTTCCTGAGGGGTCAGTGAGCAGCATTTCCTGAGGGGGGAGCGAGCAACATTTCCTGAGGGGTCAGTGAGCAGCATTTCGTGAGGGGGGATGGAGCAGCATTTCCCGAGGGGTCAATGAGCAGCATTTCCTCAGGGGTCAAGGAGCAGCATTTCCTGAGGGGTCAATGAGCAGCATTTCCTGAGGGGTCAATGAGCAGCATTTCCTGAGGGGTCAATGAGCAACATTTCCTGAGGGTTCAATGAGCAGCATTTCCTGAGCGTGGAATATGCAGCATATCCATTGGGGGAATCGAGCAATATTTCCTGAGGGGGGAGTTAGCGGCATTTCCTGAGGGGTCAATGAGCAGCATTTCCTGAGGGGGGAACGAGCACCATTTCCTGAGGGGTCAGTGAGCAGCATTTCCTGAGTGGGGAGCGAGAAGCATTTACTGAGGGATCAACAAACAGCATTTCCTGAGGGGGGAGCGAGCAGCATTTCCTGAGTGGGGGATCGAGCAGCTTTTCCTGAGGGGGAGGGATTGAGCAGCATTTCCTGAGGGTGAAATGAGCGGCATTTCCTGAGGGGGGAACAAGCGGCATTTCCTGATGGGGGAACGAGCAGCTTTTCCTGATGGGGGAACGAGCAGCATTTCCTGAGCGGTCAGTGAGCAGCATTTCCTGAGGGGGGAGCGAGAAGCATTTCCTGAGGCAGTAACAAACAGCATTTCCTGAGGGGGGAGCGAGCAGCATTTCCTGAGGTGGGGATCGAGCAGCATTTCCTGAGGGGGAGGGATTGAGCAGCATTTCCTGAGGGTGAAATGAGCGGCATTTCCTGAGGGGGGAACGAGCAGCATTTCCTGAGTGGGGAACGAGCAGCTTTTCTTGATGGGGGAACGAGCAGCATTTCCTGAGGGGTCAGTGAGCAGCATTTCCTGAGGGGGGAACGTGCGGCATTTCCTGAGTGGTCAGTGAGCAGCAATTCATGAGGGGGGACCGAGCAGCATTACCTGAGGGGGGAAATGAGACACACTTACTGAGGGGGGAGTGAGCTGCATTTCTTGAGGGGGGAAGAAGCAGCATTTCCTGAGGGGGGAACGAGCAGCGTTTCCTGAGGGGGGAACGAGTAGCATTTCCTGAGGAGGGAATGAGCAGCGTTTCCTGAGGAGGGAACGAGCAGCGTTTCCTGAGGGGGGGAAGAGCAGCATTTACTAAGGGGGAAAGCGAGCAGCATTTCCTGAGGGGGGAACGAGCAGCATTTCCTGAGGGTGAATTGAGCAGCATTTCCTGAGGTGGGAGCGAGCAGCTTTTCCTGAGGCGGAGTGAGCAGCATTTCCTGTGGGGGGAGTGAGCAGCATTTCCTGAGGAGGGACCAACTGCATTTCATGAGGAGGGAACGAGCTACATTTCCTGAGGAGGAATTGAGCACCATTTCCTGAGGCGGGAGCAATCAGCATTTCTAAGGGTGGAGCGAACAGCATTTCCTGAGGGGGGAGCGAGCAGCATTTCCTGAGGGGGGGATCGAGCAGCATTTCCTGAGTGGGAGGGATTGAGCAGCATTTCCTGAGGGTGAAATGAGCGGCATTTCCTGAGGGGGGAACGAGCAGCATTTCCTGATGGGGGAACGAGCAGCATTTCCAGATGGGGGAACGAGCAGCATTTCCTGAGGGGTCAGTGAGCAGCATTTCCTGAG
Source organism: Carcharodon carcharias (assembly GCF_017639515.1). Taxonomy (NCBI): domain Eukaryota; kingdom Metazoa; phylum Chordata; class Chondrichthyes; order Lamniformes; family Lamnidae; genus Carcharodon; species Carcharodon carcharias. Next base: position 134,370,333 of record NC_054481.1, read on the forward strand.
GGGGGAACGAGCGGCATTTCCTGAGTGGTCAGTGAGCAGCAATTCCTGAGGGAGGAACGAGCAGCATTACCTGTGGGGGGAAATGAGATACACTTACTGAGGGGGGAGTGAGCTGCATTTCCTGAGGGGGGAACAAGCAGCATTTCCTGAGGGGGGAGCGAACAACATTTCCTGAGGGGGGAACGAGCAGCATTTCCTGAGGAGGGAACGAGCAGCGTTTCCTGAGGGGGGAACGAGCAGCATTTCCTGAGGGGGGAACGAGCAGCATTTCCTGAGTGGGGAACGAGCAGCATTTCCTGAGGGGGTAAGAGCAGCATTTACTAAGGGGGGAAGCGAGCAGCATTTCCTGAGGGGGGAACGAGCAGCATTTCCGGAGGGGTCATAGAGCAGCATTTACTTAGTGGGGAATGCGCAGCATTTCCTGAGAGGGTAACAAGCAGCATTTCCAGAGGGGGGAACGAGCAGCATTTCCTGAGGGGTCAGTGAGCAGCATTTCCTGAGGGGGGAATGAGACACACTAACTGAGGGGGGAGCGAGCTGCATTTCCTGAGTGGGGAGCGAGCAACATTTCCTGAGGGGGGAACACGCAGCATTTCCTGAGGGGGCAGCGAGCAGCATTTCCTGAGGGGCAAACGAGCAGCATTTACTAAGGGGGGAACGAACAGCATTTCTTGAGTGGTCAGTGAGCAGCATTTCCTGAGGGGGGGGAACGAGCAGCATTTCCTGCGGGCAGAAATGAGCAGCATTTCTGAGGGGTAGCAAGCAGTAGTTCCTCAGTGGGGAATGAGCAGCATTTCCTGAGGGGGGAATGAGCAGCATTTCTTGGCTGTGGGAATGAGCAGCATTTCCTGAGAGAGGAGCGAACAGCATTTCTGTGGGGGGAGTGAGCAGCATTTCCTGAGGGGCAGTTGAGCAGAGTTTCCTGAGGGGGGAGCGAGCAGCATTTTCTGAGGTGTCAGCGAGCAGCATTTCCTGAGGGGGGAGCGAGCAGCATTTCCTGAGGGGTCAGTGAGCAGCATTTGCTGAGGGGTCAGCGAGCAGCTTTTCCTGAGGGGTCAGTGAGCAGCTTTTCCTGAGGGGTCAGCGAGCAGCTTTTCCTGAGGGGTCAGCGAGCAGCATTTCCTGAGGGGGTAGCGAGCAGCATTTCCTGAGGGGAGAGCGAGCAGCATTTCCTGAGGGGGAAGTGAGCAGTATTTCCTGAGGGTTCAGCGAGCAGCTTTTCCAGAGGGGTCAGCGAGCAGCATTTCCAGAAGGGGCAGCGAGCAGCATTTCCTGAGGGGGCAGTTAGCAGCATTTCCTAAAGGGGGAATGCGCAGCATTTCCAGATTGGGGCGCGAGCAGCATTTCATGAGCGGGGAACGAGCAGCATTTCCTGAGTGGGGATCGCGCAGCACTTCCTGAGGGAGCAACGAGCAGCATTTCCTGAGTGGGAAGGAGCCGCATTTCTGAGGGGGGTGTGAGCAGCATTTCCTGAGGGTGAATTGAGCAGCATTTCCTGAGGTGGGAGTGAGCAGCTTTTCCTGAGGGGGAGTGAGCAGCATTTCCTGTGGGGGGAGTGAGCAGCATTTCCTGAGGAGGGACCAACTGTATTTCCTGAGGAGGGAACAAGCTACATTTCCTGAGGAGGAATTGAGCACCATTTCCTGAGGCAGGAGCAATCAGCATTTCTAAGGGTGGAGCGAACAGCATTTAGTGAGGCGGAATCGAGCAGCATTTCCTGAGGAGGGAGTGAGAAGCATTTCCTGAGGTGGTAACGAGCAGCATTTCTGAGGGGGCATCAAGCAGCATTTCCTGAGGGGGGAATGAGACAAACTAACTGAGGGGGGAGCGAGCTGCATTTCCTGAGTGGGGAGCGAGCAACATTTCCTGAGGGGGGAACACGCAGCATTTCCTGAGGGGGGAACACGCAGCATTTCCTGAGGGGGAAACACGCAGCATTTCCTGAGGGGGCAGCGAGCAGCATTTCCTGAGGGGCAAACGAGCAGCATTTACGAAGGGGGGAACGAACAGCATTTCTTGAGCGGTCAGAGAGCAGCATTTCCTGAGGGGGGGAACGAGCAGCATTTCCTGCGGGCAGAAATGAGCAGCATTTCTGAGGGGTAGCAAGCAGTAGTTCCTCAGTGGGGAATGAGCAGCATTTCCTGAGGGGGGAATGAGCAGCATTTCTTGGCTGTGAGAATGAGCAGCATTTCCTGAGAGAGCAGCGAGCAGCATTTCTGTGGGGGGAGTGAGCAGCATTTCCTGAGGGGGTGTTGAGCAGCATTTCCTGAGGGGGGAGCGAGCAGCATTTCCTGAGGTGTCAGCGAGCAGCATTTCCTGAGGGGGGAGTGAGCAGCATTTCCTGAGGGGTCAGTGAGCAGCATTTCCTGAGGGGTCAGTGAGCAGCATTTCCTGAGGGGTCAGCGAGCAGCTTTTCCTGAGGGGTCAGCGAGCAGCTTTTCCTGAGGGGTCAGTGAGTAGCTTTTCCTGAGGGTTCAGCGAGCAGCTTTTCCTGAGGGGTCAGCGAGCAGCATTTCCTGAAGGGTCAGCGAGCAGCATTTCCTGAGGGGGTCAAGGAGCAGCATTTCCTGAGGGGTCAAGGAGCAGCATTTCCTGAGGGGTCAGCGAGCAGCTTTTCCTGAGGGGTCAGCGAGCAGCATTTCCTGACGGGGGAACGAGCAGCATTTCCTGAGTGGTCAGTGAGCAGCAATTCCTGAGGGGGGAACGAGCAGCATTACCTGAGGGGGGAAATGAGACACACTTACTGAGGGGGGAGTGAGCTGCATTTCTTGAGGGGGGACCAAGCAGCATTTCCTGAGGGGGGAGCGAGCAGCATTTCCTGAGGAGGGAACGAGCAGCGTTTCCTGAGCGGGGAACGAGCAGCATTTCCTGAGGGGGGAACGAGCAGCATTTCCTGAGGGGGGAACAAGCAGCATTTCCTGAGGGGGGAACAAGCAGCATTTCCTGAGGGGGTTACGAGCAGCATTTTCGGAGGGGTCATAGAGCTGCATTTCCTTAGTGGGGAATGCGCAGCATTTCCTGAGAGGGTAACAAGCAGCATTTCCTGAGGGGGGAAGGAGCAACATTTCCTGAGGGTTCAGTGAGCAGCATTTCCTGAGGGGGGAATGAGACACACTAACTGAGGGGGGAGCGAGCTGCATTTCCTGAGTGGGGAGCGAGCAACATTTCCTGAGGGGGGAACACGCAGCATTTCCTGAGGGGGCAGCGAGCAGCATTTCCTGAGGGGCAAACGTGCAGCATTTACTAAGGGGGGAACGAACAGCATTTCTTGAGCGGTCAGTGAGCAGCATTTCCTGAGGGGGGGGAACGAGCAGCATTTCCTGCGGGCAGAAATGAGCAGCATTTCTGAGGGGTAGCAAGCAGTAGTTCCTCAGTGGGGAATGAGCAGCATTTCCTGAGGGGGGAATGAGCAGCATTTCTTGGCTGTGGGAATGAGCAGCATTTCCTGAGAGAGGAGCGAACAGCATTTCTGTGGGGGGAGTGAGCAGCATTTCCTGAGGGGCAGTTGAGCAGAGTTTCCTGAGGGGGGAGCGAGCAGCATTTTCTGAGGTGTCAGCGAGCAGCATTTCCTGAGGGGGGAGCGAGCAGCATTTCCTGAGGGGTCAGTGAGCAGCATTTGCTGAGGGGTCAGCGAGCAGCTTTTCCTGAGGGGTCAGCGAGCAGCTTTTCCTGAGGGGTCAGCGAGCAGCTTTTCCTGAGGGGTCAGCGAGCAGCATTTCCTGAGGGGGTAGCGAGCAGCATTTCCTGAGGGGAGAGCGAGCAGCATTTCCTGAGGGGGAAGTGAGCAGTATTTCCTGAGGGTTCAGCGAGCAGCTTTTCCAGAGGGGTCAGCGAGCAGCATTTCCAGAAGGGGCAGCGAGCAGCATTTCCTGAGGGGGCAGTTAGCAGCATTTCCTAAAGGGGGAATGCGCAGCATTTCCAGATTGGGGCGCGAGCAGCATTTCATGAGCGGGGAACGAGCAGCATTTCCTGAGTGGGGATCGCGCAGCACTTCCTGAGGGAGGAACGAGCAGCATTTCCTGAGTGGGAAGGAGCCGCATTTCTGAGGGGGGTGTGAGCAGCATTTCCTGAGGGTGAATTGAGCAGCATTTCCTGAGGTGGGAGTGAGCAGCTTTTCCTGAGGGTGAGTGAGCAGCATTTCCTGTGGGGGGAGTGAGCAGCATTTCCTGAGGAGGGACCAACTGTATTTCCTGAGGAGGGAACAAGCTACATTTCCTGAGGAGGAATTGAGCACCATTTCCTGAGGCGGGAGCAATCAGCATTTCTAAGGGTGGAGCGAACAGCATTTAGTGAGGCAGAATCGAGCAGCATTTCCTGAGGAGGGAGTGAGAAGCATTTCCTGAGGTGGTAACGAGCAGCATTTCTGAGGGGGCATCAAGCAGCATTTCCTGAGGGGGGAATGAGACACACTAACTGAGGGGGGAGCGAGCTGCATTTCCTGAGTGGGGAGCGAGCAACATTTCCTGAGGGGGGAACACGCAGCATTTCCTGAGGGGGGAACACGCAGCATTTCCTGAGGGGGAAACACGCAGCATTTCCTGAGGGGGCAGCGAGCAGCATTTCCTGAGGGGCAAACGAGCAGCATTTACGAAGGGGGGAACGAACAGCATTTCTTGAGCGGTCAGAGAGCAGCATTTCCTGAGGGGGGGAACGAGCAGCATTTCCTGCGGGCAGAAATGAGCAGCATTTCTGAGGGGTAGCAAGCAGTAGTTCCTCAGTGGGGAATGAGCAGCATTTCCTGAGGGGGGAATGAGCAGCATTTCTTGGCTGTGGGAATGAGCAGCATTTCCTGAGAGAGCAGCGAGCAGCATTTCTGTGGGTGGAGTGAGCAGCATTTCCTGAGGGGGTGTTGAGCAGCATTTCCTGAGGGGGGAGCGAGCAGCATTTCCTGAGGTGTCAGCGAGCAGCATTTCCTGAGGGGGGAGTGAGCAGCATTTCCTGAGGGGTCAGTGAGCAGCATTTCCTGAGGGGTCAGTGAGCAGCATTTCCTGAGGGGTCAGCGAGCAGCTTTTCCTGAGGGGTCAGCGAGCAGCTTTTCCTGAGGGGTCAGTGAGTAGCTTTTCCTGAGGGGTCAGCGAGCAGCTTTTCCTGAGGGGTCAGCGAGCAGCATTTCCTGAAGGGTCAGCGAGCAGCATTTCCTGAGGTGGTCAAGGAGCAGCATTTCCTGAGGGGTCAAGGAGCAGCATTTCCTGAGGGGTCAGCGAGCAGCTTTTCCTGAGGGGTCAGCGAGCAGCATTTCCTGACGGGGGAACGAGCAGCATTTCCTGAGTGGTCAGTGAGCAGCAATTCCTGAGGGGGGAACGAGCAGCATTACCTGAGGGGGGAAATGAGACACACTTACTGAGGGGGGAGTGAGCTGCATTTCTTGAGGGGGGACCAAGCAGCATTTCCTGAGGGGGGAGCGAGCAGCATTTCCTGAGGAGGGAACGAGCAGCGTTTCCTGAGCGGGGAACGAGCAGCATTTCCTGAGGGGGGAACGAGCAGCATTTCCTGAGGAGGGAAAGGGCAGCGTTTCCTGAGGGGAGAGCGAGCAGCATTTCCTGAGGGGTCAGCGAGCAGCATTTCCTGAGGGGGGCGCGAGCAGCATTTCATGAGCGGGGAACGAGCAGCATTTCCTGAGTGGGGATCGCGCAGCACTTCCTGAGGGAGGAACGAGCAGCATTTCCTGAGTGGGAAGGAGCCGCATTTCTGAGGGGGGTGTGAGCAGCATTTCCTGAGGAGGGACCAACTGCATTTCCTGAGGAGGGAACGAGATACATTTCCTGAGGAGGAATTGAGCACCATTTCCTGAGGCGGGAGCAATCAGCATTTCTAAGGGTGGAGCGAACAGCATTTAGTGAGGTGGCATCGAGCAGCATTTCCTGAGGAGGGAGTGAGAAGCATTTCCTGAGGTGGTAACGAGCAGCATTTCTGAGGGGGCATCAAGCAGCATTTCCTGAGGGGGGAATGAGACACACTAACTGAGGGGGGAGCGAGCTGCATTTCCTGAGTGGGGAGCGAGCAACATTTCCTGAGGGGGGAACACGCAGCATTTCCTGAGGGGGCAGCGAGCAGCATTTCCTGAGGGGCAAACGAGCAGCATTTACGAAGGGGGGAACGAACAGCATTTCTTGAGCAGTCAGAGAGCAGCTTTTCCTGAGGGGGGGAACGAGCAGCATTTCCTGCGGGCAGAAATGAGCAGCATTTCTGAGGGGTAGCAAGCAGTAGTTCCTCAGTGGGGAATGAGCAGCATTTCCTGAGGGGGGAATGAGCAGCATTTCTTGGCTGTGGGAATGAGCAGCATTTCCTGAGAGAGGAGCGAGCAGCATTTCTGTGGGGGGAGTGAGCAGCATTTCCTGAGGGGGAGTTGAGCAGCATTTCCTGAGGGGGGAGCGAGCAGCATTTCCTGAGGTGTCAGCGAGCAGCATTTCCTGAGGGGTGAGTGAGCAGCATTTCCTGAGGAGTCAGTGAGCAGCATTTCCTGAGGGGTCAGTGAGCAGCATTTCCTGAGGGGTCAGCGAGCAGCTTTTCCTGAGGGGTCAGCGAGCAGCTTTTCCTGAGGGGTCAGCGAGTAGCTTTTCCTGAGGGGTCAGTGAGCAGCTTTTCCTGAGGGGTCAGCGAGCAGCATTTCCTGAGGGGTCAGCGAGCAGCATTTCCTGAGGGGGTCAAGGAGCAGCATTTCCTGAGGGGTGAAGGAGCAGCATTTCCTGAGGGGTCAGCTAGCAGCATTTCCTGAGGGGTCAGCGAGCAGCTTTTCCTGAGGGGTCAGCGAGCAGCATTTCCTGAGGGGTCAGCGAGCAGCATTTCCTGAGGGGGTAACGAGCAGCATTTCCAAAGGGGAGAGCGAGCAGCATTTCCTGGGTGGTCAGCGAGCAGCATTTACTGAGGGGGTCAAGGAGCAGCATTTCCTGAGGGGTCAAGGAGCAGCATTTCCTCAGGGGTCAGCGAGCAGCTTTTCCTGAGGGGTCAGCGAGCAGCATTTCCTGAGGGGGTAGCGAGCAGCATTTCCTGAGGGGAGAGCGAGCAGCATTTCCTGAGGGGGAAATGAGCAGTATTTCCTGAGGGTTCAGCGAGCAGCATTTCCTGAGGGGTCAGCGAGCAGCATTTCCTGAAGGGGCAGCGAGCAGCATTTCCTAAGGGGGCAGTTAGCAGCATTTCCTAAAGGGGGAATGCGCAGCATTTCCTGATGGGGGCGCGAGCAGCATTTCATGAGCGGGGAACGAGCAGCATTTCCTGAGTGGGTATCGCGCAGCACTTCCTGAGGGAGGAACGAGCAGCATTTCCTGAGTGGGAAGGAGCCGCATTTCTGAGGGGGGTGTGAGCAGCATTTCCTGAGGAGGGACCAACTGCATTTCCTGAGGAGGGAACGAGCTACATTTCCTGAGGAGGAATTGAGCACCATTTCCTGAGGCGGGAGCAATCAGCATTTCTAAGGGTGGAGCGAACAGCATTTAGTGAGGTGGCATCGAGCAGCATTTCCTGAGGAGGGAGTGAGAAGCATTTCCTGAGGTGGTAACGAGCAGCATTTCTGAGGGGGCACCAAGCAGACTTTCCTGAGCGGGGAATGAGACACACTAACTGAGGGGGGAGCGATCTGCATTTCCTGAGTGGGGAGCGAGCAACATTTCCTGAGGAGGGAACGAGCAGCGTTTCCTGAGGGGGGAACGAGCAGCATTTCCTGAGGGGGGAAGGAGCAGCATTTCCTGAGGAGGGAAAGGGCAGCGTTTCCTGAGGGGGGAACGAGCAGCATTTCCTGAATGGGGAACGAGCAGCATTTCCTGAGCGGGGAACAAGCAGCATTTCCTGAGGGGGTAACGAGCAGCATTTTCGGAAGGGTCATAGAGCAGCATTGCCTTAGTGGGGAATGCACAGCATTTCCTGAGAGGGTAACAAGCAGCATTTCCTGAGGGGGGAACGAGCAGCATTTCTGAGGGGGCATCAAGCAGCATTTCCTGAGGGGGGAATGAGACACACTAACTGAGGGGGGAGCGAGCTGCATTTCCTGAGTGGGGAGCGAGCAACATTTCCTGAGGGGGGAACACGCAGCATTTCCTGAGGGGGCATCGAGCAGCATTTCCTGAGGGGCAAACGAGCAGCATTTACTAAGGGGGGAACGAACAGCATTTCTTGAGCGGTCAGAGAGCAGCTTTTCTTGAGGGGGGGAATGAGTAGCATTTCCTGCGGGCAGAAATGAGCAGCATTTCTGAGGGGTAGCAAGCAGTAGTTCCTCAGTGGGGAATGAGCAGCATTTCCTGAGGGGGGAATGAGCAGCATTTCTTGGCTGTGGGAATGAGCAGCATTTCCTGAGAGAGGAGCGAGCAGCATTTCTGTGGGGGGAGTGAGCAGCATTTCCTGAGGGGGAGTTGAGCAGCATTTCCTGAGGAGGGAACGAGCAGCGTTTCCTGAGGGGGGAACGAGCAGCATTTCCTGAGGGGGGAAGGAGCAGCATTTCCTGAGGAGGGAAAGGGCAGCGTTTCCTGAGGGGGGAACGAGCAGCATTTCCTGAATGGGGAACGAGCAGCATTTCCTGAGGGGGGAACAAGCAGCATTTCCTGAGGGGGTAACGAGCAGCATTTTCGGAGGGGTCATAGAGCAGCATTGCCTTAGTGGGGAATGCACAGCATTTCCTGAGAGGGTAACAAGCAGCATTTCCTGAGGGGGGAACGAGCAGCATTTCTGAGGGGGCATCAAGCAGCATTTCCTGAGGGGGGAATGAGACACACTAACTGAGGGGGGAGCGAGCTGCATTTCCTGAGTGGGGAGCGAGCAACATTTCCTGAGGGGGGAACACGCAGCATTTCCTGAGGGGGCATCGAGCAGCATTTCCTGAGGGGCAAATGAGCAGCATTTACTAAGGGGGGAACGAACAGCATTTCTTGAGCGGTCAGAGAGCAGCTTTTCCTGAGGGGGGGAACGAGCAGCATTTCCTGCGGGCAGAAATGAGCAGCATTTCTGAGGGGTAGCAAGCAGTAGTTCCTCAGTGGGGAATGAGCAGCATTTCCTGAGGGGGGAATGAGCAGCATTTCTTGGCTGTGGGAATGAGCAGCATTTCCTGAGAGAGGAGCGAGCAGCATTTCTGTGGGGGGAGTGAGCAGCATTTCCTGAGGGGGAGTTGAGCAGCATTTCCTGAGGGGGGAGCGAGCAGCATTTCCTGCGGTGTCAGCGAGCAGCATTTCCTGAGGGGTCAGTGAGCAGCATTTCCTGAGGGGTCAGTGAGCAGCATTTCCTGAGGGGTCAGCGAGCAGCTTTTCCTGAGGGGTCAGCGAGCAGCTTTTCCTGAGGGGTCAGCGAGTAGCTTTTCCTGAGGGGTCAGCGAGCAGCTTTTCCTGAGGGGTCAGCGAGCAGCATTTCCTGAGGGGTCAGCGAGCAGCATTTCCTGAGGGGGTCAAGGAGCAGCATTTCCTGAGGGGTCAAGGAGCAGCATTTCCTGAGGGGTCAGCGAGCAGCTTTTCCTGGGGTCAGCGAACAGCATTTCCTGACGGGGGAACGAGCAGCATTTCCTGAGTGGTCAGTGAGCAGCAATTCCTGAGGGGGGAACGAGCAGCATTACCTGAGGGGGGAAATGAGACACACTTACTGAGGGGTGAGTGAGCTGCATTTCTTGAGGGGGGACCAAGCAGCATTTCCTGAGGGGGGAGCGAGCAGCATTTCCTGAGGAGGGAACGAGCAGCGTTTCCTGAGGGGGGAACGAGCAGCATTTCCTGAGGGGGGAACGAGCAGCATTTCCTGAGGAGGGAATGAGCAGCGTTTCCTGAGGGGGGAACGAGCAGCATTTCCTGAGGGGGGAACGAGCAGCATTTCCTGAGGGGGGAACGAGCAGCATTTCCTGAGGGGGGAACGAGCAGCATTTCCTGAGGGGGGAACGAGCAGCATTTTCGGAGGGGTCATAGAGCAGCATTTCCTTAGTGGGGAATGCGCAGCATTTCCTGAGAGGGTAACAAGCAGCATTTCCTGAGGGGGGAACGAGCAGCATTTCCTGAGGGTTCAGTGAGCAGCATTTCCTGAGGGGGGAATGAGACACACTAACTGAGGGGGGAGCGAGCTGCATTTCCTGAGTGGGGAGCGAGCAACATTTCCTGAGGGGGGAACACGCAGCATTTCCTGAGGGGGCAGCGAGCAGCATTTCCTGAGGGGCAAACGAGCAGCATTTACTAAGGGGGGAACGAACAGCATTTCTTGAGCGGTCAGAGAGCAGCTTTTCTTGAGGGGGGGAATGAGCAGCATTTCCTGCGGGCAGAAATGAGCAGCATTTCTGAGGGGTAGCAAGCAGTAGTTCCTCAGTGGGGAATGAGCAGCATTTCCTGAGGGGGGAATGAGCAGCATTTCTTGGCTGTGGGAATGAGCAGCATTTCCTGAGAGAGGAGCGAGCAGCATTTCCGTGGGGGGAGTGAGCAGCATTTCCTGAGGGGGAGTTGAGCAGCATTTCCTGAGGGGGGAGCGAGCAGCATTTCCTGAGGGGGGAGCGAGCAGCATTTCCTGAGGTGTCAGCGAGCAGCATTTCCTGAGGGGGGAGTGAGCAGCATTTCCTGAGGAGTCAGTGAGCAGCATTTCCTGAGGGGTCAGTGAGCAGCATTTCCTGAGGGGTCAGTGAGCAACATTTCCTGAGGGGTCAGCGAGCAGCTTTTCCTGAGGGGTCAGCGAGCAGCTTTTCCTGAGGGGACAGCGAGTAGCTTTTCCTGAGGGGTCAGCGAGCAGCTTTTCCTGAGGGGTCAGCGAGCAGCATTTCCTGAGGGGTCAGCGAGCAGCATTTCCTGAGGGGGTCAAGGAGCAGCATTTCCTGAGGGGTGAAGGAGCAGCATTTCCTGAGGGGTCAGCGAGCAGCTTTTCCTGAGGGGTCAGCGAGCAGCTTTTCCTGAGGGGTCAGCGAGCAGCATTTCCTGAGGGGGTAGCGAGCAGCATTTCCAGACGGGAGAGCGAGCACCATTTCCTGAGGGGTCAGCGAGCAGCATTTCCTGAGGGGGTCAAGGAGCAGCATTTCCTGAGGGGTCAAGGAGCAGCATTTCCTGAGGGGGAAGTGAGCAGTATTTCCTGAGGGGGGAACGAGCAGCATTTCCTGAGGGGGGAACGAGCAGCATTTCCTGAGGGGGGAACGAGCAGCACTTCCTGAGGGGGGAACGAGCAGCATTTCCTGAGGGGGGAACGAGCAGCATTTTCGGAGGGGTCATAGAGCAGCATTTCCTTAGTGGGGAATGCGCAGCATTTCCTGAGAGGGTAACAAGCAGCATTTCCTGAGGGGGGAACGAGCAGCATTTCCTGAGGGTTCAGTGAGCAGCATTTCCTGAGGGGGTAACAAGCAGCATTTCCTGAGGGGTCAAGGAGCAGCATTTCCTGAGGGGGAAGTGAGCAGTATTTCCTGAGGGTTCAGCAAGCAGCTTTTCCTGAGGGGTCAGCGAGCAGCATTTCCTGAAGGGGCAGCGAGCAGCATTTCCTGAGGGGTCAGCGAGCAGCTTTTCCTGAGGGGTCAGCGAGTAGCTTTTCCTGAGGGGTCAGCGAGCAGCTTTTCCTGAGGGGTCAGCGAGAAGCATTTCCTGAGGGGTCAGCGAGCAGCATTTCCTGAGGGGGTCAAGGAGCAGCATTTCCTGAGGGGTGAAGGAGCAGCATTTCCTGAGGGGTCAGCGAGCAGCTTTTCCTGAGGGGTCAGCGAGCAGCTTTTCCTGAGGGGTCAGCGAGCAGCATTTCCTGAGGGGGTAGCGAGCAGCATTTCCAGAGGGGAGAGCGAGCAGCATTTCCTGAGGGGTCAGCGAGCAGCATTTCCTGAGGGGGTCAAGGAGCAGCATTTCCTGAGGGGTCAAGGAGCAGCATTTCCTGAGGGGGAAGTGAGCAGTATTTCCTGAGGGTTCAGCGAGCAGCTTTTCCTGAGGGGTCAGCGAGCAGCATTTCCTGAAGGGGCAGCGAGCAGCATTTCCTAAGGGGGCAGTTAGCAGCATTTCCTAAAGGGGGAATGCGCAGCATTTCCTGATGGGGGCGCGAGCAGCATTTCATGAGCGGGGAACGAGCAGCATTTCCTGAGTGGGGATCACGCAGCACTTCCTGAGGGAGGAACGAGCAGCATTTCCTGAGTGGGAAGGAGCCGCATTTCTGAGGGGGGTGTGAGCAGCATTTCCTGAGGAGGGACCAACTGCATTTCCTGAGGAGGGAACGAGCTACATTTCCTGAGGAGGAATTGAGCACCATTTCCTGAGGCGGGAGCGATCAGCATTTCTAAGGGTGGAGCGAACAGCATTTAGTGAGGTGGCATCGAGCAGCATTTCCTGAGGAGGGAGTGAGAAGCATTTCCTGAGGTGGTAATGAGCAGCATTTCTGAGGGGGCATCAAGCAGCATTTCCTGAGGGGGGAATGAGACACACTAACTGAGGGGGGAGCGAGCTGCATTTCCTGAGTGGGGAGCGAGCAACATTTCCTGAGGGGGGAACACGCAGCATTTCCTGAGGGGGCAGCGAGCAGCATTTCCTGAGGGGCAAACGAGCAGCATTTACGAAGGGGGGAACGAACAGCATTTCTTGAGCAGTCAGAGAGCAGCTTTTCCTGAGGGGGGGAACGAGCAGCATTTCCTGCGGGCAGAAATGAGCAGCATTTCTGAGGGGTAGCAAGCAGTAGTTCCTCAGTGGGGAATGAGCAGCATTTCCTGAGGGGGGAATGAGCAGCATTTCTTGGCTGTGGGAATGAGCAGCATTTCCTGAGAGAGGAGCGAGCAGCATTTCTGTGGGGGGAGTGAGCAGCATTTCCTGAGGGGGAGTTGAGCAGCATTTCCTGAGGGGGGAGCGAGCAGCATTTCCTGAGGTGTCAGCGAGCAGCATTTCCTGAGGGGGGAGTGAGCAGCATTTCCTGAGGAGTCAGTGAGCGGCATTTCCTGAGGGGTCAGTGAGCAGCATTTCCTGAGGGGTCAGTGAGCATCATTTCCTGAGGGGTCAGCGAGCAGCTTATCCTGAGGGGTCAGCGAGCAGCTTTTCCTGAGGGGTCAGCGAGTAGCTTTTCCTGAGGGGTCAGCGAGCAGCTTTTCCTGAGGGGTCAGCGAGCAGCATTTCCTGAGGGGTCAGCGAGCAGCATTTCCTGAGGGGGTCAAGGAGCAGCATTTCCTGAGGGGTGAAGGAGCAGCATTTCCTGAGGGGTCAGCGAGCAGCTTTTCCTGAGGGGTCAGCGAGCAGCTTTTCCTGAGGGGTCAGCGAGCAGCATTTCCTGAGGGGGTCAAGGAGCAGCATTTCCAGAGGGGAGAGCGAGCAGCATTTCCTGGGGGGTCAGCGAGCAGCATTTACTGAGGGGGTCAAGGAGCAGCATTTCCTGAGGGGTCAAGGAGCAGCATTTCCTCAGGGGTCAGCGAGCAGCTTTTCCTGAGGGGTCAGCGAGCAGCATTTCCTGAGGGGGTAGCGAGCAGCATTTCCTGTGGGGAGAGCGAGCAGCATTTCCTGAGGGGGAAATGAGCAGTATTTCCTGAGGGTTCAGCGAGCAGCTTTTCCTGAGGGGTCAGCGAGCAGCATTTCCTGAAGGGGCACCGAGCAGCATTTCCTAAGGGGGCAGTTAGCAGCATTTCCTAAAGGGGGAATGCGCAGCATTTCCTGTTGGGGGCGCGAGCAGCATTTCATGAGCGGGGAACGAGCAGCATTTCCTGAGTGGGTATCGCGCAGCACTTCCTGAGGGAGGAACGAGCAGCATTTCCTGAGTGGGAAGGAGCCGCATTTCTGAGGGGGGTGTGAGCAGCATTTCCTGAGGAGGGACCAACTGCATTTCCTGAGGAGGGAACGAGCTACATTTCCTGAGGAGGAATTGAGCACCATTTCCTGAGGCGGGAGCAATCAGCATTTCTAAGGGTGGAGCGAACAGCATTTAGTGAGGTGGCATCGAGCAGCATTTCCTGAGGAGGGAGTGAGAAGCATTTCCTGAGGTGGTAATGAGCAGCATTTCTGAGGGGGCATCAAGCAGCATTTCCTGAGGGGGGAATGAGACACACTAACTGAGGGGGGAGCGAGCTGCATTTCCTGAGTGGGGAGCGAGCAACATTTCCTGAGGGGGGAACATGCAGCATTTCCTGAGGGGGCAGCGAGCAGCATTTCCTGAGGGGCAAACGAGCAGCATTTACGAAGGGGGGAACGAACAGCATTTCTTGAGCAGTCAGAGAGCAGCTTTTCCTGAGGGGGGGAACGAGCAGCATTTCCTGCGGGCAGAAATGAGCAGCATTTCTGAGGGGTAGCAAGCAGTAGTTCCTCAGTGGGGAATGAGCAGCATTTCCTGAGGGGGGAATGAGCAGCATTTCTTGGCTGTGGGAATGAGCAGCATTTCCTGAGAGAGGAGCGAGCAGCATTTCTGTGGGGGGAGTGAGCAGCATTTCCTGAGGGGGAGTTGAGCAGCATTTCCTGAGGGGGGAGCGAGCAGCATTTCCTGAGGTGTCAGCGAGCAGCATTTCCTGAGGGGGGAGTGAGCAGCATTTCCTGAGGAGTCAGTGAGCAGCATTTCCTGAGGGGTCAGTGAGCAGCATTTCCTGAGGGGTCAGTGAGCAGCATTTCCTGAGGGGTCAGCGAGCAGCTTTTCCTGAGGGGTCAGCGAGCAGCTTTTCCTGAGGGGTCAGCGAGCAGCATTTCCTGAGGGGTCAGCGAGCAGCATTTCCTGAGGGGGTCAAGGAGCAGCATTTCCTGAGGGGTGAAGGAGCAGCATTTCCTGAGGGGTCAGCTAGCAGCATTTCCTGAGGGGTCAGCGAGCAGCTTTTCCTGAGGGGTCAGCGAGCAGCATTTCCTGAGGGGTCAGCGAGCAGCATTTCCTGAGGGGGTAACGAGCAGCATTTCCAAAGGGGAGAGCGAGCAGCATTTCCTGGGTGGTCAGCGAGCAGCATTTACTGAGGGGGTCAAGGAGCAGCATTTCCTGAGGGGTCAAGGAGCAGCATTTCCTCAGGGGTCAGCGAGCAGCTTTTCCTGAGGGGTCAGCGAGCAGCATTTCCTGAGGGGGTAGCGAGCAGCATTTCCTGAGGGGAGAGCGAGCAGCATTTCCTGAGGGGGAAATGAGCAGTATTTCCTGAGGGTTCAGCGAGCAGCATTTCCTGTGGGGTCAGCGAGCAGCATTTCCTGAAGGGGCAGCGAGCAGCATTTCCTAAGGGGGCAGTTAGCAGCATTTCCTAAAGGGGGAATGCGCAGCATTTCCTGATGGGGGCGCGAGCAGCATTTCATGAGCGGGGAACGAGCAGCATTTCCTGAGTGGGTATCGCGCAGCACTTCCTGAGGGAGGAACGAGCAGCATTTCCTGAGTGGGAAGGAGCCGCATTTCTGAGGGGGGTGTGAGCAGCATTTCCTGAGGAGGGACCAACTGCATTTCCTGAGGAGGGAACGAGCTACATTTCCTGAGGAGGAATTGAGCACCATTTCCTGAGGCGGGAGCAATCAGCATTTCTAAGGGTGGAGCGAACAGCATTTAGTGAGGTGGCATCGAGCAGCATTTCCTGAGGAGGGAGTGAGAAGCATTTCCTGAGGTGGTAACGAGCAGCATTTCTGAGGGGGCACCAAGCAGACTTTCCTGAGCGGGGAATGAGACACACTAACTGAGGGGGGAGCGATCTGCATTTCCTGAGTGGGGAGCGAGCAACATTTCCTGAGGAGGGAACGAGCAGCGTTTCCTGAGGGGGGAACGAGCAGCATTTCCTGAGGGGGGAAGGAGCAGCATTTCCTGAGGAGGGAAAGGGCAGCGTTTCCTGAGGGGGGAACGAGCAGCATTTCCTGAATGGGGAACGAGCAGCATTTCCTGAGCGGGGAACAAGCAGCATTTCCTGAGGGGGTAACGAGCAGCATTTTCGGAGGGGTCATAGAGCAGCATTGCCTTAGTGGGGAATGCACAGCATTTCCTGAGAGGGTAACAAGCAGCATTTCCTGAGGGGGGAACGAGCAGCATTTCTGAGGGGGCATCAAGCAGCATTTCCTGAGGGGGGAATGAGACACACTAACTGAGGGGGGAGCGAGCTGCATTTCCTGAGTGGGGAGCGAGCAACATTTCCTGAGGGGGGAACACGCAGCATTTCCTGAGGGGGCATCGAGCAGCATTTCCTGAGGGGCAAACGAGCAGCATTTACTAAGGGGGGAACGAACAGCATTTCTTGAGCGGTCAGAGAGCAGCTTTTCTTGAGGGGGGGAATGAGTAGCATTTCCTGCGGGCAGAAATGAGCAGCATTTCTGAGGGGTAGCAAGCAGTAGTTCCTCAGTGGGGAATGAGCAGCATTTCCTGAGGGGGGAATGAGCAGCATTTCTTGGCTGTGGGAATGAGCAGCATTTCCTGAGAGAGGAGCGAGCAGCATTTCTGTGGGGGGAGTGAGCAGCATTTCCTGAGGGGGAGTTGAGCAGCATTTCCTGAGGGGGGAGCGAGCAGCATTTCCTGAGGTGTCAGCGAGCAGCATTTCCTGAGGGGTCAGCGAGCAGCATTTCCTGAGGGGTCAGTGAGCAGCATTTCCTGAGGGGTCAGCGAGCAGCTTTTCCTGAGGGGTCAGCGAGCAGCTTTTCCTGAGGGGTCAGCGAGCAGCTTTTCCTGAGGGGTCAGCGAGTAGCTTTTCCTGAGGGGTCAGCGAGCAGCTTTTCCTGAGGGGTCAGCGAGCAGCATTTCCTGAGGGGTCAGCGAGCAGCATTTCCTGAGGGGGTCAAGGAGCAGCATTTCCTGAGGGGTCAAGGAGCAGCATTTCCTGAGGGGTCAGCGAGCAGCTTTTCCTGGGGTCAGCGAACAGCATTTCCTGACGGGGGAACGAGCAGCATTTCCTGAGTGGTCAGTGAGCAGCAATTCCTGAGGGGGGAACGAGCAGCATTACCTGAGGGGGGAAATGAGACACACTTACTGAGGGGTGAGTGAGCTGCATTTCTTGAGGGGGGACCAAGCAGCATTTCCTGAGGGGGGAGCGAGCAGCATTTCCTGAGGAGGGAACGAGCAGCGTTTCCTGAGGGGGGAACGAGCAGCATTTCCTGAGGGGGGAACGAGCAGCATTTCCTGAGGAGGGAATGAGCAGCGTTTCCTGAGGGGGGAACGAGCAGCATTTCCTGAGGGGGGAACGAGCAGCATTTCCTGAGGGGGGAACGAGCAGCATTTCCTGAGGGGGGAACGAGCAGCATTTCCTGAGGGGGGAACGAGCAGCATTTTCGGAGGGGTCATAGAGCAGCATTTCCTTAGTGGGGAATGCGCAGCATTTCCTGAGAGGGTAACAAGCAGCATTTCCTGAGGGGGGAACGAGCAGCATTTCCTGAGGGTTCAGTGAGCAGCATTTCCTGAGGGGGGAATGAGACACACTAACTGAGGGGGGAGCGAGCTGCATTTCCTGAGTGGGGAGCGAGCAACATTTCCTGAGGGGGGAACACGCAGCATTTCCTGAGGGGGCAGCGAGCAGCATTTCCTGAGGGGCAAACGAGCAGCATTTACTAAGGGGGGAACGAACAGCATTTCTTGAGCGGTCAGAGAGCAGCTTTTCTTGAGGGGGGGAATGAGCAGCATTTCCTGCGGGCAGAAATGAGCAGCATTTCTGAGGGGTAGCAAGCAGTAGTTCCTCAGTGGGGAATGAGCAGCATTTCCTGAGGGGGGAATGAGCAGCATTTCTTGGCTGTGGGAATGAGCAGCATTTCCTGAGAGAGGAGCGAGCAGCATTTCTGTGGGGGGAGTGAGCAGCATTTCCTGAGGGGGAGTTGAGCAGCATTTCCTGAGGGGGGAGCGAGCAGCATTTCCTGAGGGGGGAGCGAGCAGCATTTCCTGAGGTGTCAGCGAGCAGCATTTCCTGAGGGGGGAGTGAGCAGCATTTCCTGAGGAGTCAGTGAGCAGCATTTCCTGAGGGGTCAGTGAGCAGCATTTCCTGAGGGGTCAGTGAGCAACATTTCCTGAGGGGTCAGCGAGCAGCTTTTCCTGAGGGGTCAGCGAGCAGCTTTTCCTGAGGGGTCAGCGAGTAGCTTTTCCTGAGGGGTCAGCGAGCAGCTTTTCCTGAGGGGTCAGCGAGGAGCATTTCCTGAGGGGTCAGCGAGCAGCATTTCCTGAGGGGGTCAAGGAGCAGCATTTCCTGAGGGGTGAAGGAGCAGCATTTCCTGAGGGGTCAGCGAGCAGCTTTTCCTGAGGGGTCAGCGAGCAGCTTTTCCTGAGGGGTCAGCGAGCAGCATTTCCTGAGGGGGTAGCGAGCAGCATTTCCAGACGGGAGAGCGAGCACCATTTCCTGAGGGGTCAGCGAGCAGCATTTCCTGAGGGGGTCAAGGAGCAGCATTTCCTGAGGGGTCAAGGAGCAGCATTTCCTGAGGGGGAAGTGAGCAGTATTTCCTGAGGGGGGAACGAGCAGCATTTCCTGAGGGGGGAACGAGCAGCATTTCCTGAGGGGGGAACGAGCAGCACTTCCTGAGGGGGGAACGAGCAGCATTTCCTGAGGGGGGAACGAGCAGCATTTTCGGAGGGGTCATAGAGCAGCATTTCCTTAGTGGGGAATGCGCAGCATTTCCTGAGAGGGTAACAAGCAGCATTTCCTGAGGGGGGAACGAGCAGCATTTCCTGAGGGTTCAGTGAGCAGCATTTCCTGAGGGGGTCAAGGAGCAGCATTTCCTGAGGGGTCAAGGAGCAGCATTTCCTGAGGGGGAAGTGAGCAGTATTTCCTGAGGGTTCAGCAAGCAGCTTTTCCTGAGGGGTCAGCGAGCAGCATTTCCTGAAGGGGCAGCGAGCAGCATTTCCTAAGGGGGCAGTTAGCAGCATTTCCTAAAGGGGGAAGGCGCAGCATTTCCTGATGGGGGAGCGAGCAGCATTTCATGAGCGGGGAACGAGCAGCATTTCCTGAGTGGGGATCACGCAGCACTTCCTGAGGGAGGAACGAGCAGCATTTCCTGAGTGGGAAGGAGCCGCATTTCTGAGGGGGGTGTGAGCAGCATTTCCTGAGGAGGGACCAACTGCATTTCCTGAGGAGGGAACGAGCTACATTTCCTGAGGAGGAATTGAGCACCATTTCCTGAGGCGGGAGCGATCAGCATTTCTAAGGGTGGAGCGAACAGCATTTAGTGAGGTGGCATCGAGCAGCATTTCCTGAGGAGGGAGTGAGAAGCATTTCCTGAGGTGGTAATGAGCAGCATTTCTGAGGGGGCATCAAGCAGCATTTCCTGAGGGGGGAATGAGACACACTAACTGAGGGGGGAGCGAGCTGCTTTTCCTGAGTGGGGAGCGAGCAACATTTCCTGAGGGGGGAACACGCAGCATTTCCTGAGGGGGCAGCGAGCAGCATTTCCTGAGGGGCAAACGAGCAGCATTTACTAAGGGGGGAACGAACAGCATTTCTTGAGCAGTCAGAGAGCAGCTTTTCCTGAGGGGGGGAACGAGCAGCATTTCCTGCGGGCAGAAATGAGCAGCATTTCTGAGGGGTAGCAAGCAGTAGTTCCTCAGTGGGGAATGAGCAGCATTTCCTGAGGGGGGAATGAGCAGCATTTCTTGGCTGTGGGAATGAGCAGCATTTCCTGAGAGAGGAGCGAGCAGCATTTCTGTGGGGGGAGTGAGCAGCATTTCCTGAGGGGGAGTTGAGCAGCATTTCCTGAGGGGGGAGCGAGCAGCATTTCCTGAGGTGTCAGCGAGCAGCATTTCCTGAGGTGGGAGTGAGCAGCATTTCCTGAGGAGTCAGTGAGCAGCATTTCCTGAGGGGTCAGTGAGCAGCATTTCCTGAGGGGTCAGTGAGCAGCATTTCCTGAGGGGTCAGCGAGCAGCTTTTCCTGAGGGGTCAGCGAGCAGCTTTTCCTGAGGGGTCAGCGAGTAGCTTTTCCTGAGGGGTCAGCGAGCAGCTTTTCCTGAGGGGTCAGCGAGAAGCATTTCCTGAGGGGTCAGCGAGCAGCATTTCCTGAGGGGGTCAAGGAGCAGCATTTCCTGAGGGGTGAAGGAGCAGCATTTCCTGAGGGGTCAGCGAGCAGCTTTTCCTGAGGGGTCAGCGAGCAGCTTTTCCTGAGGGGTCAGCGAGCAGCATTTCCTGAGGGGGTAGCGAGCAGCATTTCCAGAGGGGAGAGCGAGCAGCATTTCCTGAGGGGTCAGCGAGCAGCATTTCCTGAGAGGGTCAAGGAGCAGCATTTCCTGAGGGGTCAAGGAGCAGCATTTCCTGAGGGGGAAGTGAGCAGTATTTCCTGAGGGTTCAGCGAGCAGCTTTTCCTGAGGGGTCAGCGAGCAGCATTTCCTGAAGGGGCAGCGAGCAGCATTTCCTAAGGGGGCAGTTAGCAGCATTTCCTAAAGGGGGAATGCGCAGCATTTCCTGATGGGGGCGCGAGCAGCATTTCATGAGCGGGGAACGAGCAGCATTTCCTGAGTAGGGATCACGCAGCACTTCCTGAGGGAGGAACGAGCAGCATTTCCTGAGTGGGAAGGAGCCGCATTTCTGAGGGGGGTGTGAGCAGCATTTCCTGAGGAGGGACCAACTGCATTTCCTGAGGAGGGAACGAGCTACATTTCCTGAGGAGGAATTGAGCACCATTTCCTGAGGCGGGAGCGATCAGCATTTCTAAGGGTGGAGCGAACAGCATTTAGTGAGGTGGCATCGAGCAGCATTTCCTGAGGAGGGAGTGAGAAGCATTTCCTGAGGTGGTAATGAGCAGCATTTCTGAGGGGGCATCAAGCAGCATTTCCTGAGGGGGGAATGAGACACAATAACTTAGGGGGGAGCGAGCTGCATTTCCTGAGTGGGGAGCGAGCAACATTTCCTGAGGGGGGAACACGCAGCATTTCCTGAGGGGGCAGCGAGCAGCATTTCCTGAGGGGCAAACGAGCAGCATTTACGAAGGGGGGAACGAACAGCATTTCTTGAGCAGTCAGAGAGCAGCTTTTCCTGAGGGGGGGAACGAGCAGCATTTCCTGCGGGCAGAAATGAGCAGCATTTCTGAGGGGTAGCAAGCAGTAGTTCCTCAGTGGGGAATGAGCAGCATTTCCTGAGGGGGGAATGAGCAGCATTTCTTGGCTGTGGGAATGAGCAGCATTTCCTGAAAGAGGAGCGAGCAGCATTTCATTGGGGGGAGTGAGCAGCATTTCCTGAGGGGGAGTTGAGCAGCATTTCCTGAGGGGGGGAGCGAGCAGCATTTCCTGAGGTGTCAGCGAGCAGCATTTCCTGAGGGGGGAGTGAGCAGCATTTCCTGAGGAGTCAGTGAGCAGCATTTCCTGAGGGGTCAGTGAGCAGCATTTCCTGAGGGGTCAGTGATCAGCATTTCCTGAGTGGTCAGCGAGCAGCTTTTCCTGAGGATTCAGCGAGCAGCATTTCCTGAGGGGTCAGCGAGCAGCATTTCCTGAGGGGGTGAAGGAGCAGCATTTCCTGAGGGGTGAAGGAGCAGCATTTCCTGAGGGGTCAGCGAGCAGCTTTTCCTGAGGGGTCAGGGAGCAGCTTTTCCTGAGGGGTCAGCGAGCAGCATTTCCTGAGGGGTTAACGAGCAGCATTTCCAGAGGGGAGAGCGAGCAGCATTTCCTGGGGGGTCAGCGAGCAGCATTTACTGAGGGGGTCAAGGAGCAGCATTTCCTGAGTGGTCAAGGAGCAGCATTTCCTCAGGGGTCAGCGAGCAGCTTTTCCTGAGGGGTCAGCGAGCAGCATTTCCTGAGGGGGTAGCGAGCAGCATTTCCTGAGTGGAGAGCGAGCAGCATTTCCTGAGGGGGAAATGAGCAGTATTTCCTGAGGGTTCAGCGAGCAGCTTTTCCTGAGGGGTCAGCGAGCAGCATTTCCTGAAGGGGCAGCGAGCAGCATTTCCTAAGGGGGCAGTTAGCAGCATTTCCTAAAGGGGGAATGCGCAGCATTTCCTGATGGGGGCGCGAGCAGCATTTCATGAGCGGGGAACGAGCAGCATTTCCTGAGTGGGTATCGCGCAGCACTTCCTGAGGGAGGAACGAGCAGCATTTCCTGAGTGGGAAGGAGCCGCATTTCTGAGGGGGGTGTGAGCAGCATTTCCTGAGGAGGGACCAACTGCATTTCCTGAGGAGGGAACGAGCTACATTTCCTGAGGAGGAATTGAGCACCATTTCCTGAGGCGGGAGCAATCAGCATTTCTAAGGGTGGAGCGAACAGCATTTAGTGAGGTGGCATCGAGCAGCATTTCCTGAGGAGGGAGTGAGAAGCATTTCCTGAGGTGGTAACGAGCAGCATTTCTGAGGGGGCATCAAGCAGCCTTTCCTGAGGGGGGAATGAGACACACTAACTGAGGGGGGAGCGATCTGCATTTCCTGAGTGGGGAGCGAGCAACATTTCCTGAGGGGGGAACACGCAGCATTTCCTGAGAGGGCAGCGAGCAGCATTTCCTGAGGGGCAAACGAGCAGCATTTACTAAGGGGGGAACGAACAGCATTTCTTGAGCGGTCAGAGAGCAGCTTTTCTTGAGGGGGGGAACGAGTAGCATTTCCTGCGGCAGAAATGAGCAGCATTTCTGAGGGGTAGCAAGCAGTAGTTCCTCAGTGGGGAATGAGCAGCATTTCCTGAGGGGGGAATGAGCAGCATTTCTTGGCTGTGGGAATGAGCAGCATTTCCTGAGAGAGGAGCGAGCAGCATTTCTGTGGAGGAGTGAGCAGCATTTCCTGAGGGGGAGTTGAGCAGCATTTCCTGAGGAGGGAACGAGCAGCGTTTCCTGAGGGGGGAACGAGCAGCGTTTCCTGAGGGGGGAACGAGCAGCATTTCCTGAGGAGGGAAAGGGCAGCGTTTCCTGAGGGGGGAACGAGCAGCATTTCCTGAATGGGGAACGAGCAGCATTTCCTGAGGGGGGAACAAGCAGCATTTCCTGAGGGGGTAACGAGCAGCATTTTCGGAGGGGTCATAGAGCAGCATTGCCTTAGTGGGGAATGCACAGCATTTCCTGAGAGGGTAACAAGCAGCATTTCCTGAGGGGGGAACGAGCAGCATTTCTGAGGGGGCATCAAGCAGCATTTCCTGAGGGGGGAATGAGACACACTAACTGAGGGGGGAGCGAGCTGCATTTCCTGAGTGGGGAGCGAGCAACATTTCCTGAGGGGGGAACACGTAGCATTTCCTGAGGGGGCATCGAGCAGCGTTTCCTGAGGGGCAAACGAGCAGCATTTACTAAGGGGGGAACGAACAGCATTTCTTGAGCGGTCAGAGAGCAGCATTTCCTGAGGGGGGGAACGAGCAGCATTTCCTGCGGGCAGAAATGAGCAGCATTTCTGAGGGGTAGCAAGCAGTAGTTCCTCAGTGGGGAATGAGCAGCATTTCCTGAGGGGGGAATGAGCAGCATTTCTTGGCTGTGGGAATGAGCAGCATTTCCTGAGAGAGGAGCGAGCAGCATTTCTGTGGGGGGAGTGAGCAGCATTTCCTGAGGGGGAGTTGAGCAGCATTTCCTGAGGGGGGAGCGAGCAGCATTTCCTGAGGTGTCAGCGAGCAGCATTTCCTGAGGGGGGAGTGAGCAGCATTTCCTGAGGGGTCAGTGAGCAGCATTTCCTGAGGGGTCAGCGAGCAGCTTTTCCTGAGGGGTCAGCGAGCAGCTTTTCCTGAGGGGTCAGCGAGTAGCTTTTCCTGAGGGGTCAGCGAGCAGCTTTTCCTGAGGGGTCAGCGAGCAGCATTTCCTGAGGGGTCAGCGAGCAGCATTTCCTGAGGGGGTCAAGGAGCACATTTTCTGAGGGGTCAAGGAGCAGCATTTCCTGAGGGGTCAGCGAGCAGCTTTTCCTGGGGTCAGCGAGCAGCATTTCCTGACGGGGGAACGAGCAGCATTTCCTGAGTGGTCAGTGAGCAGCAATTCCTGAGGGGGGAACGAGCAGCATTACCTGAGGGGGGAAATGAGACACACTTACTGAGGGGGGAGTGAGCTGCATTTCCTGAGGAGGGAACGAGCAGCGTTTCCTGAGGGGGGAACGAGCAGCATTTCCTGAGGGGGGAACGAGCAGCATTTCCTGAGGAGGGAATGAGCAGCGTTTCCTGAGGGGGGAACGAGCAACATTTCCTGAGGGGGGAACGAGCAGCATTTCCTGAGGGGGGAACGAGCAGCATTTCCTGAGGGGGGAACGAGCAGCATTTCCTGAGGGGGGAACGAGCAGCATTTCCTGAGGGGGGAACGAGCAGCATTTTCGGAGGGGTCATAGAGAGCATTTCCTTAGTGGGGAATGCGCAGCATTTCCTGAGAGGGTAACAAGCAGCATTTCCTGAGGGAGGAACGAGCAGCATTTCCTGAGGGTTCAGTGAGCAGCATTTCCTGAGGGGTGATCAAGCAGCATTTCCTGAGGGGGGAACGAGCAGCATTTACTGAGGGAGGAACGAGCAGCATTTACTGAGGGGAGAACGAGCAGCATTTACTGAGGGGAGAACGAGCAGCATTTCCTGAGGGGAGAACGAGCAGCATTTCCTGAGGGGGGAGTGAGCAGCATTTCCTGAGGGGGGAGTGAGCAGCATTTCCTGAGGGCAGAACAAGCATCATTTCCTGAGGGGTGTGTGAGCATCTTTTCCTGAGGGGGTAACAAGCAGCATTTCCGGAGGGGGGAACAGGCAGCATTTCCGGAGGGGGGAACAAGCTGCATTTCCGGAGGGGGGAACAAGCTGCATTTCCGGAGGAGTGAACAAGCAGCATTTTGCTGAGGGGGGAACAAGCAGCATTTCATGAGGGGGGAACAAGCAACATTTCATGAGGGGGGAGTGAGCATCATTTCCGGAGGGGGTAGCGAGCAGCATTTCTGAGGGTGCATCGAGCAGAATTTCCTGATGGTGGAGTGAGCAGCATTTCCTGAGAGGGGAGCGAGCAACGTTTCTGAGGGGGAAATGAGCAGCATTTCCTGAGGAGGGAACGAGCAGCATTTTCTGAAGGGGGATCGAGCAGCATTTCCAGAGGGGGGGAATGAGCAGCATTTCCTGAGGGGGCAGCGAGCAGCATTTTCTGAGGGGGGAGCGAGCAGCATTTCCTCAGGGTGGAACGAGCAGCTTTTCTGAGGGGGATCGAGCTACATTTCCTAAGGGGGGAACGAGCAGCATTTCCTGAGGGGTTAGTGAGCATCTTTTCCTGAGGGGGGAATGAGCAGCATTTCCTGAGTGGGGGACGAGCAGCATTTCCTGAGGGGTCAGTGAGCATCTTTTCCTGAGGGGGGAATGGGCAGCATTTCCTGAGGGGGGAATGGGCAGCATTTCCTGAGGGGGGAATGGGCAGCATTTCCTGAGGGGGGAATGGGCAGCATTTCCTGAGGGGGGAATGGGCAGCATTTCCTGAGGGGGGAATGGGCAGCATTTCCTGAGGGGGGAATGGGCAGCATTTCCTGAGGGGGGAATGGGCAGCATTTCCTGAGGGGGGAATGGGCAGCATTTCCTGAGGGGGGAATGGGCAGCATTTCCTGAGGGGGGAGTGGGCAGCATTTCCTGAGGGGGGAGTGGGCAGCATTTCCTGAGGGGGGAATGGGCAGCATTTCCTGAGGGGGCAATGGGCAGCATTTCCTGAGGGGGCAATGGGCAGCAATTCCTGAGGGGGGAATGAGCAGCATTTCCTGAGGGAGGAACGAGCAGCATTTCTGAGGGGGGAGCGAGCAACATTTCCTGAGGGGTGAGCGAGCAGCATTTCCTGAGGGGGAAACAAGCAGCATTTCTTGAGGGGTGATCGAGCACATTTCCTGAGGGGGGCAGCGAGCAGCATTTCCTGAGGGTGGAAGGAGCAGCATTTCCAAAGGGTGGAAGGAGCAACATTTCTGAGGGGGTAGCGAGCAGTATTTCCTAAGGAAGGAACGAGCAGCACTTCCTGAGGGGGGAGCAAGCAGAATTTCCTGAGGGGCAGAAAACATCATTTCCTGAGTTGGAAGCAAGCAGCATTTCTTGAGGGGTGATTGAGCACCATTTCCAGAGGGGGGAACGAGCAGCATTTTCTGAGGGGGAAATGAGCAGCATTTTCTGAGGGGACAACGAGCAGCATTTCCTGAGGGGCGAGTGAGCAGCATTTCCTGAGGGGGGAGTGAGCAGCATTTCCTGAGGGGGGAGTGAGCAGCATTTCCTGAGGGGGGAGTGAGCAGCATTTCCTGAGGGGGGAGTGAGCAGCATTTTCTGAGGCCAGAAGAAGCAGCATTTCCTGAGGGGGGAACAAGCAGCATGTGCTTAGGGGGGCGCGAGCAGAATTTCCTGAGGGGCAGAGAACATCATTTCTTGAGAGGGAAGCAAGCAGCATTTCTTGAGGGGTTATCAAGCAGCATTTCCTGAGGGGGGAACGAGCAGCCTTTTCTGAGGGGGGAACGAGCAGCATTTTCGGAGGGGACAACGAGCAGCATTTCCTGAGGGGGGAGTGAGCAGCATTTCCTGAGGGGGGAATGGGCAGCATTTCCTGAGGGGGGAGTGAGCAGCATTTCCTGAGGGGGGAGTGAGCAGCATTTCCTGAGGGCAGAACAAGCATCATTTCCTGAGGGGGGTGTGAGCATCTTTTCCTGAGGGGGTAACAAGCAGCATTTCCGGAGGGGGGAACAAGCAGCATTTCCGGAGGGGGGAACAAGCAGCATTTCCGGAGGGGGGAACAAGCAGCATTTCCGGAGGGGGGAACAAGCAGCATTTCCGGAGGGGGGAACAAGTAGCATTTCCGGAGGGGGGAACAAGCAGCATTTCCGGAGGGGGGAACAAGCAGCATTTGCTGAGGGGGGAACAAGCAGCATTTCATGAGGGGGGAACAAGCAACATTTCATGAGGGGGGAGCGAGCAGCATTTCCGGAGGGGGTAGCGAGCAGCATTTCCGGAGGGGGTAGCGAGCAACATTTCTGAGGGTGCATCGAGCAGAATTTCCTGATGGTGGAGTGAGCAGCATTTCCTGAGGAGGGAACGAGCAGCATTTCTGAGAGGGGACCGAGCAACATTTCCTGAGGGGGGAGCGAGCAACATTTCCTGAGGTGGGAGCGAGCAGCATTTTCTGAAGGGGATCGAGCGGCATTTCCAGAGGGGGGGAACGAGCAGCATTTCCAGAGGGGGGAGTGAGCAGCATTTCCTGAGGGGGTGTGAGCAGCATTTCCTGAGGGGGTGTGAGCAGCATTTCCTGAGGGGGTGTGAGCAGCATTTCCTGACGGAGGAACGAGCAGCATTTCCTAAGGGTGGAATGAGCAGCATTTCTGAGGGGGTAGCGAGCAGTATTTCCTAAGGGGGGAGCCAGCAGCAATTCCTGAGGGGGATGGAGCTGCATTTCCTGAAGGGTCAGTGAGCAGCATTTCCTAAGGGGGAGCGAGCAACATTTCTGAGGGGGGAGCGAGCAGCATTTCCTGAGGTGGAAGGAGCAGCATTTCCTGAGGGGTCCGTGTTCAGCATTTTCTGAGGGGTTAGCGAGTAGCATTTCCTGAGGGGTCAGTGAGCAGCATTTCCTGAGGGGGGGACGAGCAGCATTTCCTGAGGGGTCAGTGAGCAGCATTTCCTGAGGGGTCAGTGAGCAGCATTTCCTGAGGGGGGAATGAGCAGCATTTCCTGAGGGTGGAATGAGCAGGATTTCCTGAGGGTGGAATGAGCAGCATTTCCTGAGGGGGGAATGAGCAGCATTTCCTGAGGGGGGAATGAGCAGCATTTCCTGAGGGGGGAATGAGCAGCATTTCCTGAGGGGGGAATGAGCAGCATTTCCTGAGGGGGGAATGAGCAGCATTTCCTGAGGGGGGAATGAGCAGCATTTCCTGAGGGGTGAATGAGCAGCATTTCCTGAGGGGGAAATGAGCAGCATTTCCTGAGGGGGGAACGAGCAACATTTCTGAGGGGGGAGTGAGCAGCATTTCCTGAGGGGGGAACGAGCAGCATTTCCTGAGGGGGAAGGAGCAGCATTTCCTGAAGGGGAAGGAGCAGCATTTCCTGAGGGGGAAGGAGCAGCATTTCCTGAGGGGTCAGTTTTGAGCATTTCCTGAGGGGGGAGCGAGCAGCATTTCCTGAGGGGTCAGTGAGCAGCATTTCCTGAGGGGTCATTGAGCACTATTTCCTGAGTGGGGGACAAGCAGCATTTCCTGAGGAGTCAGTGAGCATCTTTTCCTGAGGGCGGAATGAGCCGCATTTCCTGAGGGGGGAATGAGCAGCATTTCCTGAGGGGGGAATGAGCAGCATTTCCTGAGGGGGGAATGAACAGCATTTCCTGAGGGGGGAATGAGCAGCATTTCCTGAGGGCGGAATGAGCAGCATTTCCTGAGGGGGGAATGAGCAGCATTTCCTGAGGGGGGAATGAGCAGCATTTCCTGAGGGGGGAATGAGCAGCATTTCCTGAGGGGGGAATGAGCAGCATTTCCTGAGGGGGGAATGAGCAGCATTTCCTGAGGGGGGAATGAGCAGCATTTCCTGAGGGGGGAATGAGCAGCATTTCCTGAGGGGGGAATGAGCAGCATTTCCTGAGGGGGGAATGAGCAGCATTTCCTGAGGGGGGAATGAGCAGCATTTCCTGTGGGGGGAATGAGCAGCATTACCTGAGGGGGGAATGAGCAGCATTTCCTGAGGGGGAAATGAGCAGCATTTCCTGAGGGGGGAACGAGCAGCATTTCCTGGGGGGGGGAATGAGCAGCATTTCCTGAGGGGGGCATGAGCCGTATTTCCTGAGGGGGCAGCGAGCAGCATGTCCTCAGGGTGGATGGAGAAGCATTTCTGAGGGGGGAACGAGCAGCATTTCCTCAGCGTGGAACGATCAGCATTTCTGAGGGGGATCGAGCTACATTTCCTAAGGGGGGAACGAACAGCATTTACTGAGGGGTTAGTGAGCATCTTTTCCTGAGGGGGGAATGAGAAGCATTTCCTGAGTGGGGTACGACAGCATTTCCTGTGGGGTCAGTGAGCATCTTTTCCTGAGGGGGGAATGGGCAGTATTTCCTGAGGGGGGAATGGGCAGCATTTCCTGAGGGGGGAATGGGCAGCATTTCCTGAGGGGGGAGTGGGCAGCATTTCCTGAGGGGGAAAGGGCAGCATTTTCGGAGGGGACAACGAGCAGCATTTCCTGAGGGGGGAGTGAGCAGCATTTCCTGAGGGGGGAATGGGCAGCATTTCCTGAGGGGGGAGTGAGCAGCATTTCCTGAGGGGGGAGTGAGCAGCATTTCCTGAGGGCAGAACAAGCATCATTTCCTGAGGGGGGTGTGAGCATCTTTTCCTGAGGGGGTAACAAGCAGCATTTCCGGAGGGGGGAACAAGCAGCATTTCCGGAGGGGGGAACAAGCAGCATTTCCGGAGGGGGGAACAAGCAGCATTTCCGGAGGGGGGAACAAGCAGCATTTCCGGAGGGGGGAACAAGTAGCATTTCCGGAGGGGGGAACAAGCAGCATTTCCGGAGGGGGGAACAAGCAGCATTTGCTGAGGGGGGAACAAGCAGCATTTCATGAGGGGGGAACAAGCAACATTTCATGAGGGGGGAGCGAGCAGCATTTCCGGAGGGGGTAGCGAGCAGCATTTCCGGAGGGGGTAGCGAGCAACATTTCTGAGGGTGCATCGAGCAGAATTTCCTGATGGTGGAGTGAGCAGCATTTCCTGAGGAGGGAACGAGCAGCATTTCTGAGAGGGGACCGAGCAACATTTCCTGAGGGGGGAGCGAGCAACATTTCCTGAGGTGGGAGCGAGCAGCATTTTCTGAAGGGGATCGAGCGGCATTTCCAGAGGGGGGGAACGAGCAGCATTTCCAGAGGGGGGAGTGAGCAGCATTTCCTGAGGGGGTGTGAGCAGCATTTCCTGAGGGGGTGTGAGCAGCATTTCCTGAGGGGGTGTGAGCAGCATTTCCTGACGGAGGAACGAGCAGCATTTCCTAAGGGTGGAATGAGCAGCATTTCTGAGGGGGTAGCGAGCAGTATTTCCTAAGGGGGGAGCCAGCAGCAATTCCTGAGGGGGATGGAGCTGCATTTCCTGAAGGGTCAGTGAGCAGCATTTCCTAAGGGGGAGCGAGCAACATTTCTGAGGGGGGAGCGAGCAGCATTTCCTGAGGTGGAAGGAGCAGCATTTCCTGAGGGGTCCGTGTTCAGCATTTTCTGAGGGGTTAGCGAGTAGCATTTCCTGAGGGGTCAGTGAGCAGCATTTCCTGAGGGGGGGACGAGCAGCATTTCCTGAGGGGTCAGTGAGCAGCATTTCCTGAGGGGGGAATGAGCAGCATTTCCTGAGGGTGGAATGAGCAGGATTTCCTGAGGGGGGAATGAGCAGCATTTCCTGAGGGGGGAATGAGCAGCATTTCCTGAGGGGGGAATGAGCAGCATTTCCTGAGGGGGGAATGAGCAGCATTTCCTGAGGGGGGAATGAGCAGCATTTCCTGAGGGGGGAATGAGCAGCATTTCCTGAGGGGTGAATGAGCAGCATTTCCTGAGGGGGAAATGAGCAGCATTTACTGAGGGGGGAACGAGCAACATTTCTGAGGGGGGAGTGAGCAGCATTTCCTGAGGGGGGAACGAGCAGCATTTCCTGAGGGGGAAGGAGCAGCATTTCCTGAGGGGGAAGGAGCAGCATTTCCTGAGGGGGAAGGAGCAGCATTTCCTGAGGGGTCAGTTTTGAGCATTTCCTGAGGGGGGAGCGAGCAGCATTTCCTGAGGGGTCAGTGAGCAGCATTTCCTGAGGGGTCATTGAGCACTATTTCCTGAGTGGGGGACAAGCAGCATTTCCTGAGGAGTCAGTGAGCATCTTTTCCTGAGGGCGGAATGAGCCGCATTTCC
Organism: Carcharodon carcharias; assembly: GCF_017639515.1. Lineage (NCBI taxonomy): Eukaryota > Metazoa > Chordata > Chondrichthyes > Lamniformes > Lamnidae > Carcharodon > Carcharodon carcharias. Next base: position 134,400,807 of record NC_054481.1, read on the forward strand.
TGAGGGGGGAATGAGCAGCATTTCCTGAGGGGGGAATGAGCAGCATTTCCTGAGGGGGGAATGAACAGCATTTCCTGAGGGGGGAATGAGCAGCATTTCCTGAGGGCGGAATGAGCAGCATTTCCTGAGGGGGGAATGAGCAGCATTTCCTGAGGGGGGAATGAGCAGCATTTCCTGAGGGGGGAATGAGCAGCATTTCCTGAGGGGGGAATGAGCAGCATTTCCTGAGGGGGGAATGAGCAGCATTTCCTGAGGGGGGAATGAGCAGCATTTCCTGAGGGGGGAATGAGCAGCATTTCCTGAGGGGGGAATGAGCAGCATTTCCTGAGGGGGGAATGAGCAGCATTTCCTGTGGGGGGAATGAGCAGCATTACCTGAGGGGGGAATGAGCAGCATTTCCTGAGGGGGAAATGAGCAGCATTTCCTGAGGGGGGAACGAGCAGCATTTCCTGGGGGGGGAATGAGCAGCATTTCCTGAGGGGGGCATGAGCCGTATTTCCTGAGGGGGCAGCGAGCAGCATGTCCTCAGGGTGGAAGGAGAAGCATTTCTGAGGGGGGAACGAGCAGCATTTCCTCAGCGTGGAACGATCAGCATTTCTGAGGGGGATCGAGCTACATTTCCTAAGGGGGGAACGAGCAGCATTTACTGAGGGGTTAGTGAGCATCTTTTCCTGAGGGGGGAATGAGAAGCATTTCCTGAGTGGGGTACGACAGCATTTCCTGTGGGGTCAGTGAGCATCTTTTCCTGAGGGGGGAATGGGCAGTATTTCCTGAGGGGGGAATGGGCAGCATTTCCTGAGGGGGGAATGGGCAGCATTTCCTGAGGGGGCAATGGGCAGCATTTCCTGAGGGGGGAGTGGGCAGCATTTCCTGAGGGGGAATGGGCAGCATTTCCTGAGGGGGGAATGGGCAGCATTTCCTGAGGGGGGAATGGGCAGCATTTCCTGAGGGGGGAATGGGCAGCATTTCCTGAGGGGGGAATGGGCAGCATTTCCTGAGGGGGCAATGGGCAGCATTTCCTGAGGGGGGAATGGGCAGCATTTCCTGAGGGGGGAATGGGCAGCATTTCCTGAGGGGGGAATGGGCAGCATTTCCTGAGGGAGCAATGGGCAGCATTTCCTGAGGGGGCAATGGGCAGCATTTCCTGAGGGGGCAATGGGCAGCATTTCCTGAGGGGGCAATGAGCAGCATTTCCTGAGCGGGCAATGGGCAGCATTTCCTGAGCGGGCAATGGGCAGCATTTCCTGAGGGGGCAATGTGCAGCATTTCCTGAGGGGGCAATGGGCAGCATTTCCTGAGGGGGCAATGGGCAGCATTTCCTGAGGGAGCAATGGGCAGCATTTCCTGAGGGGGGAATGAGCAGCATTTCCTGAGCGGGGAACGAGCAGCATTTCCTGAGGGGGGAGTGAGCAGCATTTCCTGAGGGGGCAGCGACCAGCATTTCCTGAGGGTGCAAGGAGCAGCATTTACACAGGGTGGAAGGAGCAACATTTCTGACGGGGTAGCGAGCAGTATTTCCTAAGGAGGGAACGAGCAGCATTTCCTGAGTGGGGAACGAGCAGCATTTCCTGAGGGGGGAATGAGCAGCATTTCCTGAGGGGGGAATGGGCAGCATTTCCTGAGGGGGCAATGGGCAGCATTTCCTGAGGGGGCAATGGGCAGCATTTCCTGAGGGGGCAATGGGCAGCATTTCCTGAGGGGGCAATGAGCAGCATTTCCTGAGTGGGCAATGGGCAGCATTTCCTGAGCGGGCAATGGGCAGCATTTCCTGAGGGGGCAATGGGCAGCATTTCCTGAGGGGGCAATGGGCAGCATTTCCTGAGGGGGCAATGGGCAGCATTTCCTGAGGTAGCAATGGGCAGCATTTCCTGAGGGGGGAATGAGCAGCATTTCCTGAGCGGGGAACGAGCAGCATTTCCTGAGGGGGGAGTGAGCAGCATTTCCTGAGGGGGCAGCGACCAGCATTTCCTGAGGGTGGAAGGAGCAGCATTTACACAGGGTGGAAGGAGCAACATTTCTGACGGGGTAGCGAGCAGTATTTCCTAAGGAGGGAACGAGCAGCATTTCCTGAGGGGGGAACGAGCAGCATTTCCTGAGGGGGGAATGAGCAGCATTTCCTGAGGGGGGAATGAGCAGCATTTCCTGAGGGGGGAATGAGCAGCATTTCCTGAGGGGGGAATGAGCAGCATTTCCTGAGGGGGGAATGAGCAGCATTTCCTGAGGGGGGAATGAGCAGCATTTCCTGAGGGGGGAATGAGCAGCATTTCCTGAGGGGGGAATGAGCAGCATTTCCTGAGGGGGGAATGATCAGCATTTCCTGAGGGGGGAATGAGCAGCATTTCCTGTGGGGGGAATGAGCAGCATTACCTGAGGGGGGAATGAGCAGCATTTCCTGAGGGGGAAATGAGCAGCATTTCCTGAGGGGGGAACGAGCAGCATTTCCTGGGGGGGGAATGAGCAGCATTTCCTGAGGGGGGCATGAGCCGTATTTCCTGAGGGGGCAGCGAGCAGCATGTCCTCAGGGTGGAAGGAGAAGCATTTCTGAGGGGGGAACGAGCAGCATTTCCTCAGCGTGGAACGATCAGCATTTCTGAGGGGGATCGAGCTACATTTCCTAAGGGGGGATCGAGCAGCATTTACTGAGGGGTTAGTGAGCATCTTTTCCTGAGGGGGGAATGAGAAGCATTTCCTGAGTGGGGTACGACAGCATTTCCTGTGGGGTCAGTGAGCATCTTTTCCTGAGGGGGGAATGGGCAGTATTTCCTGAGGGGGGAATGGGCAGCATTTCCTGAGGGTGGAATGGGCAGCATTTCCTGAGGGGGGAATGGGCAGCATTTCCTGAGGGGGGAGTGGGCAGCATTTCCTGAGGGGGAATGGGCAGCATTTCCTGAGGGGGGAATGGGCAGCATTTCCTGAGGGGGGAATGGGCAGCATTTCCTGAGGGGGGAATGGGCAGCATTTCCTGAGGGGGCAATGGGCAGCATTTCCTGAGGGGGGAATGGGCAGCATTTCCTGAGGGGGGAATGGGCAGCATTTCCTGAGGAGGGAATGGGCAGCATTTCCTGAGGGAGCAATGGGCAGCATTTCCTGAGGGGGCAATGGGCAGCATTTCCTGAGGGGGCAATGGGCAGCATTTCCTGAGGGGGCAATGAGCAGCATTTCCTGAGCGGGCAATGGGCAGCATTTCCTGAGCGGGCAATGGGCAGCATTTCCTGAGGGGGCAATGTGCAGCATTTCCTGAGGGGGCAATGGGCAGCATTTCCTGAGGGGGCAATGGGCAGCATTTCCTGAGGGAGCAATGGGCAGCATTTCCTGAGGGGGGAATGAGCAGCATTTCCTGAGCGGGGAACGAGCAGCATTTCCTGAGGGGGGAGTGAGCAGCATTTCCTGAGGGGGCAGCGACCAGCATTTCCTGAGGGTGGAAGGAGCAGCATTTACACAGGGTGGAAGGAGCAACATTTCTGACGGGGTAGCGAGCAGTATTTCCTAAGGAGGGAACGAGCAGCATTTCCTGAGGGGGGAACGAGCAGCATTTCCTGAGGGGGGAATGAGCAGCATTTCCTGAGGGGGGAATGAGCAGCATTTCCTGAGGGGGGAATGAGCAGCATTTCCTGAGGGGGGAATGAGCAGCATTTCCTGAGGGGGGAATGGGCAGCATTTCCTGAGGGGGGAATGGGCAGCATTTCCTGAGGGGGGAATTGGCAGCATTTCCTGAGGGTGGAATGGGCAGCATTTCCTGAGGGGGGAATGGGCAGCATTTCCTGAGGGGGCAATGGGCAGCATTTCCTGAGGGGGCAATGGGCAGCATTTCCTGAGGACGCAATGGGCAGCATTTCCTGAGGGGGCAATGGGCAGCATTTCCTGAGGGGGCAATGGGCAGCATTTCCTGAGGGGGCAGCGACCAGCATTTCCTGAGGGTGGAAGGAGCAGCATTTACACAGGGTGGAAGGAGCAACATTTCTGAGGGGGTAGCGAGCAGTATTTCCTAAGGAGGGAACGAGCAGCATTTCCTGAGGGGGGAATGAGCAGCATTTCCTGAGGGGGGAATGAGCAGCATTTCCTGAGGGGGGAATGAGCAGCATTTCCTGAGGGGGGAATGGGCAGCATTTCCTGAGGGGGGAATGGGCAGCATTTCCTGAGGGGGGAATGGGCAGCATTTCCTGAGGGGGGAATGGGCAGCATTTCCTGAGGGGGGTATGGGCAGCATTTCCTGAGGGGGGAATTGGCAGCATTTCCTGAGGGGGGAATGGGCAGCATTTCCTGAGGGGGGAATGGGCAGCATTTCCTGAGGGGGGAATGGGCAGCATTTCCTGAGGGGGGAATGGGCAGCATTTCCTGAGGGGGGAATGGGCAGCATTTCCTGAGGGGGGAATGGGCAGCATTTTCTGAGGGGTGAATGGGCAGCATTTCCTGAGGGGGGAATGGGCAGCATTTCCTGAGGGGGGAATGGGCAGCATTTCCTGAGGGGGGAATGGGCAGCATTTCCTGAGGGGGGAATGGGCAGCATTTCCTGAGGGGGAATGGGCAGCATTTCCTGAGGGGGCAATGGGCAGCATTTCCTGAGGGGGGAATGGGCAGCATTTCCTGATGGGGGAATGGGCAGCATTTCCTGAGGGGGGAATGGGCAGCATTTCCTGAGGGGGGAATGGGCAGCATTTCCTGAGGGGGCAATGGGCAGCATTTACTGTGGGGGCAATGGGCAGCATTTCCTGAGGGTGCAATGGGCAGCATTTCCTGAGGGGGCATTGGGCAGCATTTCCTGAGCGGGCAATGGGCAGCATTTCCTGAGGGGGCAATGGGCAGCATTTCCTGAGGGGGCAATGGGCAGCATTTCCTGAGGGGGCAATGGGCAGCATTTCCTGAGGGGGGAATGGGCAGCATTTCCTGAGGGGGGAATGAGCAGCATTTCCTGAGGGGGGAACGAGCAGCATTTCCTGAGGGGGGAGTGAGCAGCATTTCCTGAGGGGGCAGCGACCAGCATTTCCTGAGGGTGGAAGGAGCAGCATTTACACAGGGTGGAAGGAGCAACATTTCTGAGGGGGTAGCGAGCAGTATTTCCTAAGGAGGGAACGAGCAGCATTTCCTGAGGGGGGAACGTGCAGCATTTCCTGACGGGGGAATGAGCAGCATTTCCTGTGGGGGGAATGAGCAGCATTTCCTGAGGGGGCAGCGAGCAGCATTTCCTCAGGGTGGAATGAGCAGCATATCCTGAGGGGAGAACGAGCAGCATTTCCTGAGGGGGGAGTGAGCAGCATTTCCTGAGGGGGGTGCGAGAAGCATTTCCAGAGGGTGGAAGGAGCAGCATTTCTGAGGGGGTAGCGAGCATTATTTCCTAAGGGGGGAACGAGCAGCATTTCCTGAGTGGGGAGCGAGCAGAATTTCCTGAGGGGCAGAGAACATCATTTCCTGAGGGGGATGCAAGCAGCATTTCTTGAGGGGTGATCAAGCAGCATTTCCTGAGGGGGGAACGAGCAGCATTTACTGAGGGAGGAACGAGCAGCATTTACTGAGGGGAGAACGAGCAGCATTTCCTGAGGGGAGAACGAGCAGCATTTCCTGAGGGGAGAACGAGCAGCATTTCCTGAGGGGAGAACGAGCAGCATTTCCTGAGGGGGGAGTGAGCAGCATTTTTTTGAGGGGGGAGTGAGCAGCATTTCCTGAGGGCAGAACAAGCATCATTTCCTGAGGGGGGTGTGAGCATCTTTTCCTGAGGGGGTAACAAGCAGCATTTCCGGAGGGCGGAACAAGCAGCATTTCCGGAGGGGGGAACAAGCAGCATTTCCGGAGGGGGGAACAAGCTGCATTTCCGGAGGGGGGAACAAGCAGCATTTTGCTGAGGGGGGAACAAGCAGCATTTCATGAGGGGGGAACAAGCAACATTTCATGAGGGGGGAGCGAGCATCATTTCCGGAGGGGGTAGCGAGCAGCATTTCTGAGGGTGCATCGAGCAGAATTTCCTGATGGTGGAGTGAGCAGCATTTCCTGAGGAGGGAACGAGCAGCATTTCCTGAGGGAGGATCGAGCAGCATTTCCAGAGGGCGGGAACGAGCAGCATTTCCTGAGGGGGGAATGATGAGCATTTCCTGAGGGGGGAATGAGCAGCATTTCCTGAGGGGGGAATGAGCAGCATTTCCTGAGGCGGGAATGAGCAGCATTTCCTGAGGGGGGAATGAGCAGCATTTCCTGAGGGGGGAATGGGCAGCATTTCCTGAGGGGGGAATGAGCAGCATTTCCTGAGGGGGGAATGGGCAGCATTTCCTGAGGGGGGAATGGGCAGCATTTCCTGAGGGGGGAATGGGCAGCATTTCCTGAGGGGGGAATGGGCAGCATTTCCTGAGGGGGGAGTGGGCAGCATTTCCTGAGGGGGCAATCGGCAGCATTTCCTGAGGGGGCAATCGGCAGCATTTCCTGAGCGGGCAATGGGCAGCATTTCCTGAGGGGGGAATGGGAAGCATTTCCTGAGGGGGGAATGGGCAGCATTTCCTGAGGGGGGAGTGGGCAGCATTTCCTGAGGGGGCAATGGGCAGCATTTCCTGAGGGGGCAATGAGCAGCATTTCCTGAGCGGGCAATGGGCAGCATTTCCTGAGCGGGCAATGGGCAGCATTTCCTGAGGGGGCAATGGGCAGCATTTCCTGAGGGGGCAATGGGCAGCATTTCCTGAGGGGGCAATGGGCAGCATTTCCTGAGGGAGCAATGGGCAGCATTTCCTGAGGGGGGAATGAGCAGCATTTCCTGAGCGGGGAACGAGCAGCATTTCCTGAGGGGGGAGTGAGCAGCATTTCCTGAGGGGGCAGCGACCAGCATTTCCTGAGGGTGGAAGGAGCAGCATTTACACAGGGTGGAAGGAGCAACATTTCTGACGGGGTAGCCAGCAGTATTTCCTAAGGAGGGAACGAGCAGCATTTCCTGAGGGGGGAACGAGCAGCATTTCCTGAGGGGGGAATGAGCAGCATTTCCTGAGGGGGGAATGAGCAGCATTTCCTGAGGGGGAAATGAGCAGCATTTCCTGAGGGGGGAATGAGCAGCATTTCCTGAGGGGGGAATGAGCAGCATTTCCTGAGGGGGGAATGAGCAGCATTTCCTGAGGGGGGAATGAGCAGCATTTCCTGAGGGGGGAATGAGCAGCATTTCCTGAGGGGGGAATGAGCAGCATTTCCTGAGGGGGGAATGAGCAGCATTTCCTGTGGGGGGAAGGAGCAGCATTACCTGAGGGGGGAATGAGCAGCATTTCCTGAGGGGGAAATGAGCAGCATTTCCTGAGGGGGGAACGAGCAGCATTTCCTGGGGGGGGAATGAGCAGCATTTCCTGAGGGGGGCATGAGCCGTATTTCCTGAGGGGGCAGCGAGCAGCATGTCCTCAGGGTGGAAGGAGAAGCATTTCTGAGGGGGGAACGAGCAGCATTTCCTCAGCGTGGAACGATCAGCATTTCTGAGGGGGATCGAGCTACATTTCCTAAGGGGGGAACGAGCAGCATTTACTGAGGGGTTAGTGAGCATCTTTTCCTGAGGGGGGAATGAGAAGCATTTCCTGAGTGGGGTACGACAGCATTTCCTGTGGGGTCAGTGAGCATCTTTTCCTGAGGGGGGAATGGGCAGTATTTCCTGAGGGGGGAATGGGCAGCATTTCCTGAGGGGGGAATGGGCAGCATTTCCTGAGGGGGGAATGGGCAGCATTTCCTGAGGGGGGAGTGGGCAGCATTTCCTGAGGGGGAATGGGCAGCATTTCCTGAGGGGGGAATGGGCAGCATTTCCTGAGGGGGGAATGGGCAGCATTTCCTGAGGGGGGAATGGGCAGCATTTCCTGAGGGGGCAATGGGCAGCATTTCCTGAGGGGGGAATGGGCAGCATTTCCTGAGGGGGGAATGGGCAGCATTTCCTGAGGGAGCAATGGGCAGCATTTCCTGAGGGGGCAATGGGCAGCATTTCCTGAGGGGGCAATGGGCAGCATTTCCTGAGCGGGGAACGAGCAGCATTTCCTGAGGGGGGAGTGAGCAGCATTTCCTGAGGGGGCAGCGACCAGCATTTCCTGAGGGTGGAAGGAGCAGCATTTACACAGGGTGGAAGGAGCAACATTTCTGATGGGGTAGCGAGCAGTATTTCCTAAGGAGGGAACGAGCAGCATTTCCTGAGGGGGGAACGAGCAGCATTTCCTGAGGGGGGAAAGAGCAGCATTTCCTGAGGGGGGAATGAGCAGCATTTCCTGAGGGGGGAATGAGCAGCATTTCCTGAGGGGGGAATGAGCAGCATTTCCTGAGGGGGGAATGGGCAGCATTTCCTGAGGGGGGAATGGGCAGCATTTCCTGAGGGGGGAATGGGCAGCATTTCCTGAGGGTGGAATGGGCAGCATTTCCTGAGGGGGGAATGGGCAGCATTTCCTGAGGGGGCAATGGGCAGCATTTCCTGAGGGTGCAATGGGCAGCATTTCCTGAGGACGCAATGGGCAGCATTTCCTGAGGACGCAATGGGCAGCATTTCCTGAGGGGGCAATGGGCAGCATTTCCTGAGGGGGCAGCGACCAGCATTTCCTGAGGGTGGAAGGAGCAGCATTTACACAGGGTGGAAGGAGCAACATTTCTGAGGGGGTAGCGAGCAGTATTTCCTAAGGAGGGAACGAGCAGCATTTCCTGAGGGGGGAACGATGAGCATTTCCTGTGGGTGAATGAGCAGCATTTCCTGAGGGGGGAATGAGCAGCATTTCCTGAGGGGGGAATGAGCAGCATTTCCTGAGGGGGGAATGAGCAGCATTTCCTGAGGGGGGAATGAGCAGCATTTCCTGAGGGGGGAATGGGCAGCATTTCCTGAGGGGGGAATGAGCAGCATTTCCTGAGGGGGGAATGGGCAGCATTTCCTGAGGGGGGAATGGGCAGCATTTCCTGAGGGGGGAATGGGCAGCATTTCCTGAGGGGGGAATGGGCAGCATTTCCTGAGGGGGGAATGGGCAGCATTTCCTGAGGGGGGAATGGGCAGCATTTCCTGAGGGGGGTATGGGCAGCATTTCCTGAGGGGGGAATTGGCAGCATTTCCTGAGGGGGGAATGGGCAGCATTTCCTGAGGGGGGAATGGGCAGCATTTCCTGAGGGGGGAATGGGCTGCATTTCCTGAGGGGGGAATGGGCAGCATTTCCTGAGGGGGGAATGGGCAGCATTTCCTGAGGGGGGAATGGGCAGCATTTTCTGAGGGGTGAATGGGCAGCATTTCCTGAGGGGGGAATGGGCAGCATTTCCTGAGGGGGGAATGGGCAGCATTTCCTGAGGGGGGAATGGGCAGCATTTCCTGAGGGGGGAATGGGCAGCATTTCCTGAGGGGGGAATGGGCAGCATTTCCTGAGGGGGCAATGGGCAGCATTTCCTGAGGGGGGAATGGGCAGCATTTCCTGAGGGGGGAATGGGCAGCATTTCCTGAGGGGGGAATGGGCAGCATTTCCTGAGGGGGGAATGGGCAGCATTTCCTGAGGGGGCAATGGGCAGCATTTACTGTGGGGGCAATGGGCAGCATTTCCTGAGGGTGCAATGGGCAGCATTTCCTGAGGGGGCATTGGGCAGCATTTCCTGAGCGGGCAATGGGCAGCATTTCCTGAGGGGGCAATGGGCAGCATTTCCTGAGGGGGCAATGGGCAGCATTTCCTGAGGGGGCAATGGGCAGCATTTCCTGAGGGGGCAATGGGCAGCATTTCCTGAGGGGGGAATGAGCAGCATTTCCTGAGGGGGGAACGAGCAGCATTTCCTGAGGGGGGAGTGAGCAGCATTTCCTGAGGGGGCAGCGACCAGCATTTCCTGAGGGTGGAAGGAGCAGCATTTACACAGGGTGGAAGGAGCAACATTTCTGAGGGGGTAGCGAGCAGTATTTCCTAAGGAGGGAACGAGCAGCATTTCCTGAGGGGGGTGCGAGAAGCATTTCCAGAGGGTGGAAGGAGCAGCATTTCTGAGGGGGTAGCGAGCATTATTTCCTAAGGGGGGAATGAGCAGCATTTCCTGAGTGGGGAGCGAGCAGAATTTCCTGAGGGGCAGAGAACATCATTTCCTGAGGGGGATGCAAGCAGCATTTCTTGAGGGGTGATCAAACAGCATTTCCTGAGGGGGGAACGAGCAGCATTTACTGAGGGAGGAACGAGCAGCATTTACTGAGGGGAGAACGAGCAGCATTTCCTGAGGGGAGAACGAGCAGCATTTCCTGAGGGGAGAACGAGCAGCATTTCCTGAGGGGAGAACGAGCAGCATTTCCTGAGGGGGGAGTGAGCAGCATTTTTTTGAGGGGGGAGTGAGCAGCATTTCCTGAGGGCAGAACAAGCATCATTTCCTGAGGGGGGTGTGAGCATCTTTTCCTGAGGGGGTAACAAGCAGCATTTCCGGAGGGGGGAACAAGCAGCATTTCCGGAGGGGGGAACAAGCAGCATTTCCGGAGGGGGGAACAAGCTGCATTTCCGGAGGGGGGACCAAGCAGCATTTTGCTGAGGGGGGAACAAGCAGCATTTCATGAGGGGGGAACAAGCAACATTTCATGAGGGGGGAGCGAGCATCATTTCCGGAGGGGGTAGCGAGCAGCATTTCTGAGGGTGCATCGAGCAGAATTTCCTGATGGTGGAGTGAGCAGCATTTCCTGAGGAGGGAACGAGCAGCATTTCCTGAGGGAGGATCGAGCAGCATTTCCAGAGGGCGGGAACGAGCAGCATTTCCTGAGGGGGGAATGATGAGCATTTCCTGAGGGGGGAATGAGCAGCATTTCCTGAGGGGGGAATGAGCAGCATTTCCTGAGGGGGGAATGAGCAGCATTTCCTGAGGGGGGAATGAGCAGCATTTCCTGAGGGGGGAATGAGCAGCATTTCCTGAGGGGGGAATGGGCAGCATTTCCTGAGGGGGGAATGAGCAGCATTTCCTGAGGGGGGAATGGGCAGCATTTCCTGAGGGGGGAATGGGCAGCATTTCCTGAGGGGGGAATGGGCAGCATTTCCTGAGGGGGGAATGGGCAGCATTTCCTGAGGGGGGAGTGGGCAGCATTTCCTGAGGGGGGAATGGGCAGCATTTCCTGAGGGGGCAATGGGCAGCATTTCCTGAGGGGGCAATGGGCAGCAATTCCTGAGGGGGGAATGAGCAGCATTTCCTGAGGGAGGAACGAGCAGCATTTCTGAGGGGGGAGCGAGCAACATTTCCTGAGGGGTGAGCGAGCAGCATTTCCTGAGGGGGAAACAAGCAGCATTTCTTGAGGGGTGATCGAGCACATTTCCTGAGGGGGGCAGCGAGCAGCATTTCCTGAGGGTGGAAGGAGCAGCATTTCCACAGGGTGGAAGGAGCAACATTTCTGAGGGGGTAGCGAGCAGTATTTCCTAAGGAAGGAACGAGCAGCACTTCCTGAGGGGGGAGCAAGCAGAATTTCCTGAGGGGCAGAAAACATCATTTCCTGAGTTGGAAGCAAGCAGCATTTCTTGAGGGGTGATTGAGCACCATTTCCAGAGGGGGGAACGAGCAGCATTTTCTGAGGGGGAAATGAGCATCATTTTCTGAGGGGACAACGAGCAGCATTTCCTGAGGGGCGAGTGAGCAGCATTTCCTGAGGGGGGAGTGAGCAGCATTTCCTGAGGGGGGAGTGAGCAGCATTTCCTGAGGGGGGAGTGAGCAGCATTTCCTGAGGGGGGAGTGAGCAGCATTTTCTGAGGCCAGAAGAAGCAGCATTTCCTGAGGGGGGAACAAGCAGCATGTGCTTAGGGGGGCGCGAGCAGAATTTCCTGAGGGGCAGAGAACATCATTTCTTGAGAGGGAAGCAAGCAGCATTTCTTGAGGGGTTATCAAGCAGCATTTCCTGAGGGGGGAACGAGCAGCCTTTTCTGAGGGGGGAACGAGCAGCATTTTCGGAGGGGACAACGAGCAGCATTTCCTGAGGGGGGAGTGAGCAGCATTTCCTGAGGGGGGAATGGGCAGCATTTCCTGAGGGGGGAGTGAGCAGCATTTCCTGAGGGGGGAGTGAGCAGCATTTCCTGAGGGCAGAACAAGCATCATTTCCTGAGGGGGGTGTGAGCATCTTTTCCTGAGGGGGTAACAAGCAGCATTTCCGGAGGGGGGAACAAGCAGCATTTCCGGAGGGGGGAACAAGCAGCATTTCCGGAGGGGGGAACAAGCAGCATTTCCGGAGGGGGGAACAAGCAGCATTTCCGGAGGGGGGAACAAGTAGCATTTCCGGAGGGGGGAACAAGCAGCATTTCCGGAGGGGGGAACAAGCAGCATTTGCTGAGGGGGGAACAAGCAGCATTTCATGAGGGGGGAACAAGCAACATTTCATGAGGGGGGAGCGAGCAGCATTTCCGGAGGGGGTAGCGAGCAGCATTTCCGGAGGGGGTAGCGAGCAACATTTCTGAGGGTGCATCGAGCAGAATTTCCTGATGGTGGAGTGAGCAGCATTTCCTGAGGAGGGAACGAGCAGCATTTCTGAGAGGGGACCGAGCAACATTTCCTGAGGGGGGAGCGAGCAACATTTCCTGAGGTGGGAGCGAGCAGCATTTTCTGAAGGGGATCGAGCGGCATTTCCAGAGGGGGGGAACGAGCAGCATTTCCAGAGGGGGGAGTGAGCAGCATTTCCTGAGGGGGTGTGAGCAGCATTTCCTGAGGGGGTGTGAGCAGCATTTCCTGAGGGGGTGTGAGCAGCATTTCCTGACGGAGGAACGAGCAGCATTTCCTAAGGGTGGAATGAGCAGCATTTCTGAGGGGGGTAGCGAGCAGTATTTCCTAAGGGGGGAGCCAGCAGCAATTCCTGAGGGGGATGGAGCTGCATTTCCTGAAGGGTCAGTGAGCAGCATTTCCTAAGGGGGAGCGAGCAACATTTCTGAGGGGGGAGCGAGCAGCATTTCCTGAGGTGGAAGGAGCAGCATTTCCTGAGGGGTCCGTGTTCAGCATTTTCTGAGGGGTTAGCGAGTAGCATTTCCTGAGGGGTCAGTGAGCAGCATTTCCTGAGGGGGGGACGAGCAGCATTTCCTGAGGGGTCAGTGAGCAGCATTTCCTGAGGGGTCAGTGAGCAGCATTTCCTGAGGGGGGAATGAGCAGCATTTCCTGAGGGTGGAATGAGCAGGATTTCCTGAGGGTGGAATGAGCAGCATTTCCTGAGGGGGGAATGAGCAGCATTTCCTGAGGGGGAAGGAGCAGCATTTCCTGAGGGGTCAGTTTTGAGCATTTCCTGAGGGGGGAGCGAGCAGCATTTCCTGAGGGGTCAGTGAGCAGCATTTCCTGAGGGGTCATTGAGCACTATTTCCTGAGTGGGGGACAAGCAGCATTTCCTGAAGAGTCAGTGAGCATCTTTTCCTGAGGGCGGAATGAGCCGCATTTCCTGAGGGGGGAATGAGCAGCATTTCCTGAGGGGGGAATGAGCAGCATCTCCTGAGGGGGGAATGAACAGCATTTCCTGAGGGGGGAATGAGCAGCATTTCCTGAGGGCGGAATGAGCAGCATTTCCTGAGGGGGGAATGAGCAGCATTTCCTGAGGGGGGAATGAGCAGCATTTCCTGAGGGGGGAATGAGCAGCATTTCCTGAGGGGGGAATGAGCAGCATTTCCTGAGGGGGGAATGAGCAGCATTTCCTGAGGGGGGAATGAGCAGCATTTCCTGAGGGGGGAATGAGCAGCATTTCCTGAGGGGGGAATGAGCAGCATTTCCTGTGGGGGGAATGAGCAGCATTACCTGAGGGGGGAATGAGCAGCATTTCCTGAGGGGGAAATGAGCAGCATTTCCTGAGGGGGGAACGAGCAGCATTTCCTGGGGGGGGAATGAGCAGCATTTCCTGAGGGGGGCATGAGCCGTATTTCCTAAGGGGGCAGCGAGCAGCATGTCCTCAGGGTGGAAGGAGAAGCATTTCTGAGGGGGGAACGAGCAGCATTTCCTCAGCGTGGAACGATCAGCATTTCTGAGGGGGATCGAGCTACATTTCCTAAGGGGGGAACGAGCAGCATTTACTGAGGGGTTAGTGAGCATCTTTTCCTGAGGGGGGAATGAGAAGCATTTCCTGAGTGGGGTACGACAGCATTTCCTGTGGGGTCAGTGAGCATCTTTTCCTGAGGGGGGAATGGGCAGTATTTCCTGAGGGGGGAATGGGCAGCATTTCCTGAGGGGGGAATGGGCAGCATTTCCTGAGGGGGGAGTGGGCAGCATTTCCTGAGGGGGAAAGGGCAGCATTTCCTGAGGGGGGAATGGGCAGCATTTCCTGAGGGGGGAATGGGCAGCATTTCCTGAGGGGGGAATGGGCAGCATTTCCTGAGGGGGGAATGGGCAGCATTTCCTGAGGGGGCAATGGGCAGCATTTCCTGAGGGGGCAATGGGCAGCATTTCCTGAGGGGGCAATGGGCAGCATTTCCTGAGGGGGCAATGAGCAGCATTTCCTGAGCGGGCAATGGGCAGCATTTCCTGAGCGGGCAATGGGCAGCATTTCCTGAGGGGGCAATGGGCAGCATTTCCTGAGGGGGCAAGGGGCAGCATTTCCTGAGGGGGCAATGGGCAGCATTTCCTGAGGGAGCAATGGGCAGCATTTCCTGAGGGGGGAATGAGCAGCATTTCCTGAGCGGGGAACGAGCAGCATTTCCTGAGGGGGGGAGTGAGCAGCATTTCCTGAGGGGGCAGCGACCAGCATTTCCTGAGGGTGGAAGGAGCAGCATTTACACAGGGTGGAAGGAGCAACATTTCTGACGGGGTAGCGAGCAGTATTTCCTAAGGAGGGAACGAGCAGCATTTCCTGAGGTGGGTGCGAGAAGCATTTCCAGAGGGTGGAAGGAGCAGCATTTCTGAGGGGGTAGCGAGCATTATTTCCTAAGGGGGGAACGAGCAGCATTTCCTGAGTGGGGAGCGAGCAGAATTTCCTGAGGGGCAGAGAACATCATTTCCTGAGGGGGATGCAAGCAGCATTTCTTGAGGGGTGATCAAGCAGCATTTCCTGAGGGGGGAACGAGCAGCATTTACTGAGGGAGGAACGAGCAGCATTTACTGAGGGGAGAACGAGCAGCATTTCCTGAGGGGAGAACGAGCAGCATTTCCTGAGGGGAGAACGAGCAGCATTTCCTGAGGGGAGAACGAGCAGCATTTCCTGAGGGGGGAGTGAGCAGCATTTTTTTGAGGGGGGAGTGAGCAGCATTTCCTGAGGGCAGAACAAGCATCATTTCCTGAGGGGGGTGTGAGCATCTTTTCCTGAGGGGGTAACAAGCAGCATTTCCGGATGGGGGAACAAGCAGCATTTCCGGAGGGGGGAACAAGCAGCATTTCCGGAGGGGGGAACAAGCTGCATTTCCGGAGGGGGGAACAAGCAGCATTTTGCTGAGGGGGGAACAAGCAGCATTTCATGAGGGGGGAACAAGCAACATTTCATGAGGGGGGAGCGAGCATCATTTCCGGAGGGGGTAGCGAGCAGCATTTCTGAGGGTGCATCGAGCAGAATTTCCTGATGGTGGAGTGAGCAGCATTTCCTGAGGAGGGAACGAGCAGCATTTCCTGAGGGAGGATCGAGCAGCATTTCCAGAGGGGGGGAACGAGCAGCATTTCCTGAGGGGGGAATGATGAGCATTTCCTGAGGGGGGAATGAGCAGCATTTCCTGAGGGGGGAATGAGCAGCATTTCCTGAGGGGGGAATGAGCAGCATTTCCTGAGGGGGGAATGAGCAGCATTTCCTGAGGGGGGAATGAGCAGCATTTCCTGAGGGGGGAATGAGCAGCATTTCCTGAGGGGGGAATGAGCAGCATTTCCTGAGGGGGGAATGAGCAGCATTTCCTGAGGGGGGAATGAGCAGCATTTCCTGAGGGGGGAATGGGCAGCATTTCCTGAGGTTGGAATGGGCAGCATTTCCTGAGGGGGGAATGGGCAGCATTTCCTGAGGGGGGAATGGGCAGCATTTCCTGAGGGGGGAATGGGCAGCATTTCCTGAGGGGGGAATGGGCAGCATTTCCTGAGGGGGGAATGGGCAGCATTTCCTGAGCGGGGAATGGGCAGCATTTCCTGAGGGGGGAATGGGCAGCATTTCCTGAGGGGGGAATGGGCAGCATTTCCTGAGGGGGGAATGAGCAGCATTTCCTGAGGGGGGAATGAGCAGCATTTCCTGAGGGGGGAATGGGCAGCATTTCCTGAGGGGGGAATGGGCAGCATTTCCTGAGGGGTGAATGGGCAGCATTTCCTGAGGGGGGAATGGGCAGCATTTCCTGAGGGGGGAATGGGCAGCATTTCCTGAGGGGGGAATGGGCAGCATTTCCTGAGGGGGGAATGGGCAGCATTTCCTGAGGGGGGAATGGGCAGCATTTCCTGAGGGGGGAATGGGCAGCATTTCCTGAGGGGGGAATTGGCAGCATTTCCTGAGGGGGGAATGGGCAGCATTTCCTGAGGGGGGAATGGGCAGCATTTCCTGAGGGGGGAATGGGCAGCATTTCCTTAGGGGGGAATGGGCAGCATTTCCTGAGGGGGGAATGGGCAGCATTTCCTGAGGGGGGAATGGGCAGCATTTCCTGAGGGGGGAATGGGCAGCATTTCCTGAGCGGGGAATGGGCAGCATTTCCTGAGGGGGGAATGGGCAGCATTTCCTGAGGGGGGAATGGGCAGCATTTCCTGAGGTGGGAATGGGCAGCATTTCCTGAGGGGGGAATGGGCAGCATTTCCTGAGGGGGGAATGGGCAGCATTTTCTGAGGGGGGAATGGGCAGCATTTCCTGAGGGGGGAATGGGCAGCATTTCCTGAGGGGGGAATGGGCAGCATTTCCTGAGGGGGGAATGGGCAGCATTTCCTGAGGGGGGAATGGGCAGCATTTCCTGAGGTGGGAATGGGCAGCATTTCCTGAGGGGGGAATGGGCAGCATTTCCTGAGGGGAGAACGAGCAGCATTTCCTGAGGGGGGAGTGAGCAGCATTTCCTGAGGGGGGTGCGAGCAGCATTTCCAGAGGGTGGAAGGAGCAGCATTTCTGAGGGGGTAGCGAGCATTATTTCCTAAGGGGGGAACGAGCAGCATTTCCTGAGTGGGGAGCGAGCAGAATTTCCTGAGGGGCAGAGAACATCATTTCCTGAGGGGGATGCAAGCAGCATTTCTTGAGGGGTGATCAAGCAGCATTTCCTGAGGGGGGAACGAGCAGCATTTACTGAGGGAGGAACGAGCAGCATTTACTGAGGGGAGAACGAGCAGCATTTCCTGAGGGGAGAACGAGCAGCATTTCCTGAGGGGAGAACGAGCAGCATTTCCTGATGGGGGAGTGAGCAGCATTTTTTTGAGGGGGGAGTGAGCAGCATTTCCTGAGGGCAGAACAAGCATCATTTCCTGAGGGGGGTGTGAGCATCTTTTCCTGAGGGGGTAACAAGCAGCATTTCCGGAGGGCGGAACAAGCAGCATTTCCGGAGGGGGGAACAAGCAGCATTTCCGGAGGGGGAACAAGCAGCATTTCCGGAGGGGGGAACAAGCTGCATTTCCGGAGGGGGGAACAAGCTGCATTTCCGGAGGGGGGAACAAGCAGCATTTTGCTGAGGGGGGAACAAGCAGCATTTCATGAGGGGGGAACAAGCAACATTTCATGAGGGGGGAGCGAGCATCATTTCCGGAGGGGGTAGCGAGCAGCATTTCTGAGGGTGCATCGAGCAGAATTTCCTGATGGTGGAGTGAGCAGCATTTCCTGAGGAGGGAACGAGCAGCATTTCCTGAGGGAGGATCGAGCAGCAAATCCAGAGGGGGGGAACGAGCAGCATTTCCTGAGGGGGGAATGATGAGCATTTCCTGAGGGGGGAATGAGCAGCATTTCCTGAGGGGGGAATGAGCAGCATTTCCTGTGGGGGGAATGAGCAGCATTTCCTGAGGGGGGAATGAGCAGCATTTCCTGAGGGGGGAATGAGCAGCATTTCCTGAGGGGGGAATGGGCTGCATTTCCTGAGGGGGGAATGAGCAGCATTTCCTGAGGGGGGAATGGGCAGCATTTCCTGAGGGGGGAATGGGCAGCATTTCCTGAGGGGGGAATGGGCAGCATTTCCTTAGGGGGGAATGGGCAGCATTTCCTGAGGGGGGAATGGGCAGCATTTCCTGAGGGGGGAATGGGCAGCATTTCCTGAGGGGGGAATGGGCAGCATTTCCTGAGGGGGGAATGAGCAGCATTTCCTGAGGGGGGAACGAGCAGCATTTCCTGAGGGGGGAGTGAGCAGCATTTCCTGAGGGGGCAGCGACCAGCATTTCCTGAGGGTGGAAGGAGCAGCATTTACACAGGGTGGAAGGAGCAACATTTCTGAGGGGGTAGCGAGCAGTATTTCCTAAGGAGGGAACGAGCAGCATTTCCTGAGGGGGGAACGTGCAGCATTTCCTGACGGGGGAATGGGCAGCATTTCCTGAGGGGGGAATGGGCAGCATTTCCTGAGGGGGGAATGGGCAGCATTTCCTGAGGGGGGAATGGGCAGCATTTCCTGAGGGGGCAATGGGCAGCATTTCCTGAGGGGAGAACGAGCAGCATTTCCTGAGGGGGGAGTGAGCAGCATTTCCTGAGGGGGGTGCGAGCAGCATTTCCAGAGGGTGGAAGGAGCAGCATTTCTGAGGGGGTAGCGAGCATTATTTCCTAAGGGGGGAACGAGCAGCATTTCCTGAGTGGGGAGCGAGCAGAATTTCCTGAGGGGCAGAGAACATCATTTCCCGAGGGGGATGCAAGCAGCATTTCTTGAGGGGTGATCAAGCAGCATTTCCTGAGGGGGGAACGAGCAGCATTTACTGAGGGAGGAACGAGCAGCATTTACTGAGGGGAGAACGAGCAGCATTTCCTGAGGGGAGAACGAGCAGCATTTCCTGAGGGGAGAAAGGGCAGCATTTCCTGAGGGGAGAACGAGCAGCATTTCCTGAGGGGGGAGTGAGCAGCATTTTTTTGAGGGGGGATTGAGCAGCATTTCCTGAGGGCAGAACAAGCATCATTTCCTGAGGGGGGTGTGAGCATCTTTTCCTGAGGGGGTAACAAGCAGCATTTCCGGAGGGCGGAACAAGCAGCATTTCCGGAGGGGGGAACAAGCAGCATTTCCGGAGGGGGGAACAAGCAGCATTTCCGGAGGGGGGAACAAGCTGCATTTCCGGAGGGGGGAACAAGCAGCATTTTGCTGAGGGGGGAACAAGCAGCATTTCATGAGGGGGGAACAAGCAACATTTCATGAAGGGGGAGCGAGCATCATTTCCGGAGGGGGTAGCGAGCAGCATTTCTGAGGGTGCATCGAGCAGAATTTCCTGATGGTGGAGTGAGCAGCATTTCCTGAGGAGGGAACGAGCAGCATTTCCTGAGGGAGGATCGGGCAGCATTTCCAGAGGGGGGGAACGAGCAGCATTTCCTGAGGGGGGAATGATGAGCATTTCCTGAGGGGGGAATGAGCAGCATTTCCTGAGGGGGGAATGAGCAGCATTTCCTGAGGCGGGAATGAGCAGCATTTCCTGAGGGGGGAATGAGCATCATTTCCTGAGGGGGGAATGAGCAGCATTTCCTGAGGGGGAAATGGGCAGCATTTCCTGAGGGGGGAATGAGCAGCATTTCCTGAGGGGGGAATGAGCAGCATTTCCTGAGGGGGGAATGGGCAGCATTTCCTGAGGGGGGAATGGGCAGCATTACCTGAGGGGTGAATGGGCAGCATTTCCTGAGGGGGGAATGGGCAGCATTTCCTGAGGGGGGAATGGGCAGCATTTCCTGAGGGGGGAATGGGCAGCATTTCCTGAGGGGGGAATGGGCAGCATTTCCTGAGGGGGGAATGGGCAGCATTTCCTGAGGGGGGAATGGGCAGCATTTCCTGAGGGGGGAATGGGCAGCATTTCCTGAGGGGGGAATTGGCAGCATTTCCTGAGGGGGGAATGGGCAGCATTTCCTGAGGGGGGAATGGGCAGCATTTCCTGAGGGGGGAATGGGCAGCATTTCCTTAGGGGGGAATGGGCAGCATTTCCTGAGGGGGGAATGGGCAGCATTTCCTGAGGGGGGAATGGGCAGCATTTCCTGAGGGGGGAATGGGCAGCATTTCCTGAGGGGGGAATGGGCAGCATTTCCTGAGGGGGGAATGGGCAGCATTTCCTGAGGGGGGAATGGGCAGCATTTCCTGAGGGGGGAATGGGCAGCATTTCCTGAGGGGGGAATGGGCAGCATTTCCTGAGGGGGGAATGGGCAGCATTTTCTGAGGGGGGAATGGGCAGCATTTCCTGAGGGGGGAATGGGCAGCATTTCCTGAGGGGGGAATGGGCAGCATTTCCTGAGGGGGGAATGGGCAGCATTTCCTGAGGTGGGAATGGGCAGCATTTCCTGAGGGGGGAATGGGCAGCATTTCCTGAGGGGGGAATGGGCAGCATTTCCTGAGGGGGCAATGGGCAGCATTTCCTGAGGGGGGAATGGGCAGCATTTCCTGAGGGGGGAATTGGCAGCATTTCCTGAGGGGGGAATGGGCAGCATTTCCTGAGGGGGGAATGGGCAGCATTTCCTGAGGGGGCAATGGGCAGCATTTCCTGTGGGGTCAATGGGCAGCATTTCCTGAGGGTGCAATGGGCAGCATTTCCTGAGGGGGCATTGGGCAGCATTTCCTGAGGGGGCAATGGGCAGCATTTCCTGAGGGGGCAATGGGCAGCATTTCCTGAGGGGGCAATGGGCAGCATTTCCTGAGGGGGCAATGGGCAGCATTTCCTGAGGGGGCAATGGGCAGCATTTCCTGAGGGGGGAATGAGCAGCATTTCCTGAGGGGGGAACGAGCAGCATTTCCTGAGGGGGGAGTGAGCAGCATTTCCTGAGGGGGCAGCGACCAGCATTTCCTGAGGGTGGAAGGAGCAGCATTTACACAGGGTGGAAGGAGCAACATTTCTGAGGGGGTAGCGAGCAGTATTTCCTAAGGAGGGAACGAGCAGCATTTCCTGAGGGGGGAACGTGCAGCATTTCCTGACGGGGGAATGAGCAGCATTTCCTGTGGGGGGTATGAGCAGCATTTCCTGAGGGGGCAGCGAGCAGCATTTCCTCAGGGTGGAACGTGCAGCATTTCTGAGGGTGGAATGAGCAGCATATCCTGAGGGGAGAACGAGCAGCATTTCCTGAGGGGGGAGTGAGCAGCATTTCCTGAGGGGGGTGCGAGCAGCATTTCCAGAGGGTGGAAGGAGCAGCATTTCTGAGGTGGTAGCGAGCATTATTTCCTAAGGGGGGAACGAGCAGCATTTCCTGAGTGGGGAGCGAGCAGAATTTCCTGAGGGGCAGAGAACATCATTTCCTGAGGGGGATGCAAGCAGCATTTCTTGAGGGGTGATCAAGCAGCATTTCCTGAGGGGGGAACGAGCAGCATTTACTGAGGGAGGAACGAGCAGCATTTACTGAGGGGAGAACGAGCAGCATTTCCTGAGGGGAGAACGAGCAGCATTTCCTGAGGGGAGAACGAGCAGCATTTCCTGATGGGGGAGTGAGCAGCATTTTTTTGAGGGGGGAGTGAGCAGCATTTCCTGAGGGCAGAACAAGCATCATTTCCTGAGGGGGGTGTGAGCATCTTTTCCTGAGGGGGTAACAAGCAGCATTTCCGGAGGGCGGAACAAGCAGCATTTCCGGAGGGGGGAACAAGCAGCATTTCCGGAGGGGGGAACAAGCAGCATTTCCGAAGGGGGGAACAAGCTGCATTTCCGGAGGGGGGAACAAGCTGCATTTCCGGAGGGGGGAACAAGCAGCATTTTGCTGAGGGGGGAACAAGCAGCATTTCATGAGGGGGGAACAAGCAACATTTCATGAGGGGGGAGCGAGCATCATTTCCGGAGGGGGTAGCGAGCAGCATTTCTGAGGGTGCATCGAGCAGAATTTCCTGATGGTGGAGTGAGCAGCATTTCCTGAGGAGGGAACGAGCAGCATTTCCTGAGGGAGGATCGAGCAGCAAATCCAGAGGGGGGGAACGAGCAGCATTTCCTGAGGGGGGAATGATGAGCATTTCCTGAGGGGGGAATGAGCAGCATTTCCTGAGGGGGGAATGAGCAGCATTTCCTGAGGGGGGAATGAGCAGCATTTCCTGAGGGGGGAATGAGCAGCATTTCCTGAGGGGGGAATGAGCAGCATTTCCTGAGGGGGGAATGAGCAGCATTTCCTGAGGGGGGAATGAGCAGCATTTCCTGAGGGGGGAATGGGCTGCATTTCCTGAGGGGGGAATGAGCAGCATTTCCTGAGGGGGGAATGGGCAGCATTTCCTGAGGGGGGAATGGGCAGCATTTCCTGAAAGGGGAATGGGCAGCATTTCCTTAGGGGGGAATGGGCAGCATTTCCTGAGGGGGGAATGGGCAGCATTTCCTGAGGGGGGAATGGGCAGCATTTCCTGAGGGGGGAATGGGCAGCATTTCCTGAGGGGGGAATGAGCAGCATTTCCTGAGGGGGGAACGAGCAGCATTTCCTGAGGGGGGAGTGAGCAGCATTTCCTGAGGGGGCAGCGACCAGCATTTCCTGAGGGTGGAAGGAGCAGCATTTACACAGGGTGGAAGGAGCAACATTTCTGAGGGGGTAGCGAGCAGTATTTCCTAAGAAGGGAACGAGCAGCATTTCCTGAGGGGGGAACGTGCAGCATTTCCTGACGGGGGAATGAGCAGCATTTCCTGTGGGGGGAATGAGCAGCATTTCCTGAGGGGGCAGCGAGCAGCATTTCCTCAGGGTGGAACGTGCAGCATTTCTGAGGGTGGAATGAGCAGCATATCCTGAGGGGGAGAACGAGCAGCATTTCCTGAGGGGGGAGTGAGCAGCATTTCCTGAGGGGGGTGCGAGCAGCATTTCCAGAGGGTGGAAGGAGCAGCATTTCTGAGGGGGTAGCGAGCATTATTTCCTAAGGGCGGAACGAGCAGCATTTCCTGAGTGGGGAGCGAGCAGAATTTCCTGAGGGGCAGAGAACATCATTTCCTGAGGGGGATGCAAGCAGCATTTCTTGAGGGGTGATCAAGCAGCATTTCCTGAGGGGGGAACGAGCAGCATTTACTGAGGGAGGAACGAGCAGCATTTGCTGAGGGGAGAACGAGCAGCATTTCCTGAGGGGAGAACGAGCAGCATTTCCTGAGGGGAGAACGAGCAGCATTTCCTGAGGGGAGAACGAGCAGCATTTCCTGATGGGGGAGTGAGCAGCATTTTTTTGAGGGGGGAGTGAGCAGCATTTCCTGAGGGCAGAACAAGCATCATTTCCTGAGGGGGGTGTGAGCATCTTTTCCTGAGGGGGTAACAAGCAGCATTTCCGGAGGGCGGAACAAGCAGCATTTCCGGAGGGGGGAACAAGCAGCATTTCCGGAGGGGGGAACAAGCAGCATTTCCGAAGGGGGGAACAAGCTGCATTTCCGGAGGGGGGAACAAGCTGCATTTCCGGAGGGGGGAACAAGCAGCATTTTGCTGAGGGGGGAACAAGCAGCATTTCATGAGGGGGGAACAAGCAACATTTCATGAGGGGGGAGCGAGCATCATTTCCGGAGGGGGTAGCGAGCAGCATTTCTGAGGGTGCATCGAGCAGAATTTCCTGATGGTGGAGTGAGCAGCATTTCCTGAGGAGGGAACGAGCAGCATTTCCTGAGGGAGGATCGAGCAGCAAATCCAGAGGGGGGGAACGAGCAGCATTTCCTGAGGGGGGAATGATGAGCATTTCCTGAGGGGGGAATGAGCAGCATTTCCTGAGGGGGGAATGAGCAGCATTTCCTGAGGGGGGAATGAGCAGCATTTCCTGAGGGGGGAATGAGCAGCATTTCCTGAGGGGGGAATGAGCAGCATTTCCTGAGGGGGGAATGGGCTGCATTTCCTGAGGGGGGAATGAGCAGCATTTCCTGAGGGGGGAATGGGCAGCATTTCCTGAGGGGGGAATGGGCAGCATTTCCTGAGGGGGGAATGGGCAGCATTTCCTGAGGGGGGAATGGGCAGCATTTCCTGAGGGGGGAATGGGCAGCATTTCCTGAGGGGGGAACAAGCAGCATTTCCGGAGGGGGGAACAAGCAGCATTTCCGGAGGGGGGAACAAGCTGCATTTCCGGAGGGGGGAACAAGCAGCATTTTGCTGAGGGGGGAACAAGCAGCATTTCATGAGGGGGGAACAAGCAACATTTCATGAGGGGGGAGCGAGCATCATTTCCGGAGGGGGTAGCGAGCAGCATTTCTGAGGGTGCATCGAGCAGAATTTCCTGATGGTGGAGTGAGCAGCATTTCCTGAGGAGGGAACGAGCAGCATTTCCTGAGGGAATATCGAGCAGCATTTCCAGAGGGGGGGAATGAGCAGCATTTCCTGAGGGGGCAGCGAGCAGCATTTTCTGAGGGGGGAGCGAGCAGCATTTCCTCAGGGTGGAACGAGCAGCTTTTCTGAGGGGGATCGAGCTACATTTCCTAAGGGGGGAACGAGCAGCATTTCCTGAGGGGTTATTGAGCATCTTTTCCTGAGGGGGGAATGAGCAGCATTTCCTGAGAGGGGGACGAGCAGCATTTCCTGAGGGGTCAGTGAGCATCTTTTCCTGAGGGGGGAATGGGCAGCATTTCCTGAGGGGGGAATGGGCAGCATTTCCTGAGGGGGGAATGGGCAGCATTTCCTGAGGGGGGAATGGGCAGCATTTCCTGAGGGGGGAATGGGCAGCATTTCCTGAGGGGGGAATGGGCAGCATTTCCTGAGGGGGGAGTGGGCAGCATTTCCTGAGGGGGGAGTGGGCAGCATTTCCTGAGGGGGAATGGGCAGCACTTCCTGAGGGGGGAATGGGCAGCATTTCCTGAGGGGGGAATGGGCAGCATTTCCTGAGGGGGCAATGGGCAACATTTCCTGAGGGGGCAATGGGCAGCATTTCCTGAGGGGGCAATGGGCAGCATTTCCTGAGGGAGCAATGGGGAGCATTTCCTGAGGGGGGAATGAGCAGCATTTCCTGAGCGGGGAACGAGCAGCATTTCCTGAGGGGGGAGTGAGCAGCATTTCCTGAGGGGGCAGCGACCAGCATTTCCTGAGGGTGGAAGGAGCAGCATTTGCACAGGGTGGAAGGAGCAACATTTCTGACGGGGTAGCGAGCAGTATTTCCTAAGGAGAGAACGAGCAGCATTTCCTGAGGGGGGAACGAGCAGCATTTCCTGAGGGGGGAATGAGCAGCATTTCCTGAGGGGGGAATGAGCAGCATTTCCTGAGGGGGGAATGAGCAGCATTTCCTGAGGGGGGAATGAGCAGCATTTCCTGAGGGGGGAATGGGCAGCATTTCCTGAGGGGGGAATGGGCAGCATTTCCTGAGGGGGGAATGGGCAGCATTTCCTGAGGGGGGAATGGGCAGCATTTCCTGAGGGGGCAATGGGCAGCATTTCCTGAGGGTGCAATGGGCAGCATTTCCTGAGGACGCAATGGGAAGCACTTCCTGAGGACGCAATGGGAAGCATTTCCTGAGGGGGCAATGGGCAGCATTTCCTGAGGGGGCAATGGGCAGCATTTCCTGAGGGGGCAGCGACCAGCATTTCCTGAGGGTGGAAGGAGCAGCATTTACACAGGGTGGAAGGAGCAACATTTCTGAGGGGGTAGCGAGCAGCATTTACTGAGGGGAGAACGAGCAGCATTTCCTGAGGGGAGAACGAGCAGCATTTCCTGAGGGGGGAGTGAGCAGCATTTTTTTGAGGGGGGAGTGAGCAGCATTTCCTGAGGGCAGAACAAGCAGCATTTCCTGAGGGGGGTGTGAGCATCTTTTCCTGAGGGGGTAACAAGCAGCATTTCCGGAGGGCGGAACAAGCAGCATTTCCGGAGGGGGGAACAAGCAGCATTTCCGGAGGGGGGAACAAGCAGCATTTCCGGAGGGGGGAACAAGCAGCATTTCCGGAGGGGGGAACAAGCAGCATTTTGCTGAGGGGGGAACAAGCAGCATTTCATGAGGGGGGAACAAGCAACATTTCATGAGGGGGGAGCGAGCATCATTTCCGGAGGGGGTAGCGAGCAACATTTCTGAGGGTGCATCGAGCAGAATTTCCTGATGGTGGAGTGAGCAGCATTTCCTGAGGAGGGAACGGGCAGCATTTCCTGAGGGAGGATCGAGCAGCATTTCCAGAGGGGGGGAACGAGCAGCATTTCCTGAGGGGGGAGTGAGCAGCATTTCCTGAGGGGGGAGTGAGCAAGCAGAATTTCCTGAGGGGGGAGTGAGCAGCATTTCCTGAGGGGGGAACAAGCAGCAATTGCTGAGGGGGGCGCGAGCAGAATTTCCTGAGGGGCAGAGAACATCATTTCTTGAGAGGGAAGCAAGCAGCATTTCTTGAGAGGTTATCAAGCAGCATTTCCTGAGGGGGCAACGAGCAGCCTTTTCTGAGGGGAGAACGAGCAGCATTTCCTGAGGGGGGAGTGAGCAGCATTTCCTGACGGGGTGTGAGCAGCATTTCCTGACGGAGGAATGAGCAGCATTTCCTGAGGGGCGAATGAGCAACATTTCTGATGGGGGAGCGAGCCGCATTTCCTGAGGGTGGAATGAGCAGCATTTCTGAGGGGGTAGCGAGCAGCATTTCCTAATGGGGGAGCCAGCAGCAATTCCTGAGGGGGGTGGAGCTGCATTTCCTGAAGGGTCAGTGAGCAGCATTTCCTGAGGGGGAGCGAGCAACATTTCTGAGGGGGGAGTGAGCAGCATTTCCTGAGGGGGAAGGAGCAGCATTTCTGAGGGGGTAGCGAACAGCATTTCCTAAGGGGGGAGCCAGCAGCAATTCCTGAGGGGGGTGGAGCTGCATTTCCTGAAGGGTCAGTGAGCAGCATTTCCTGAGGGGGAGCGAGCAACATTTCTGAGGGGGGAGTGAGCAGCATTTCCTGAGGGGGAAGGAGCAGCATTTCCTGAGGGGTCCGTGTTCAGCATTTTCTGAGGGGTTAGCGAGTAGCATTTCCTGAGGGGTCAGTGAGCAGCATTTCCTGGGGGGGGGACGAGCAGCATTTCCTGAGGGGTCAGTGAGCAGCATTTCCTGAGGGGGGAATGAGCAGCATTTCCTGAGGGGGGAATGAGCAGCATTTCCTGAGGGGGGAATGAGCAGCATTTCCTGAGGGGGGAATGAGCAGCATTTCCTGAGGGGGGAATGAGCAGCATTTCCTGAGGGGGGAATGAGCAGCATTTCCTGAGGGGGGAATGAGCAGCATTTCCTGAGGGGGGAATGAGCAGCATTTCCTGAGGGGGGAATGAGCAGCATTTCCTGAGGGGGGAATGAGCAGCATTTCCTGAGGGGGGAATGAGCAGCATTTCCTGAGGGGGGAATGAGCAGCATTTCATGAGGGGTCTGTGAGCAGCATTTCCTGAGGGGGGGACGAGCAGCATTTCCTGAGGGGTCAGTGAGCAGCATTTCCTGAGGGGGAAATGAGCATCATTTCCTGAGGGGGGAATGAGCAGCATTTCCTGAGGGGGGAATGAGCAGCATTTCCTGAGGGGGGAATAAGCAGCATTTCCTGAGGGGGGAATGAGCAGCATTTCCTGAGGGGGGAATGAGCAGCATTTCCTGAGGGGGGAATGAGCAGCATTTCCTGAGGGGGGAATGAGCAGCATTTCCTGAGGGGGGAATGAGCAGCATTTCCTGAGGGGGGAATGAGCAGCATTTCCTGAGGGGGGAATGAGCAGCATTTCCTGAGGGGGGAATGAGCAGCATTTCCTGAGGGGGGAATGAGCAGCATTTCCTGAGGGGGGAATGAGCAGCATTTCCTGAGGGGGGAATGAGCAGCATTTCCTGAGGGGCGAATGAGCAGCATTTCCTGAGGGGGGAATGAGCAGCATTTCCTGAGGGGGGAATGAGCAGCATTTCCTGAGGGGGGAATGAGCAGCATTTCCTGAGGTGGGAATGAGCAGCATTTCCTGAGGGGGGAACGAGCAACATTTCTGAGGTGGGAGTGAGCAGCATTTCCTGAGGGGGGAACGAGCAGCATTTCCTGAGGGGGAAGGAGCAGCATTTCCTGAGGGGGAAGGAGCAGCATTTCCTGAGGGGGAAGGAGCAGCATTTCCTGAGGGGGAAGGAGCAGCATTTCCTGAGGGGTCAGTTTTGAGCATTTCCTGAGGGGGGAGCGAGCAGCATTTCCTGAGGGGTCAGTGAGCAGCATTTCCTGAGGGGTCATTGAGAAGTATTTCCTGAGTGGGGAACAAGCAGCATTTCCTGAGGCGTCAGTGAGCATCTTTTCCTGAGTGGGGAATGAGCAGCATTTCCTGAGGGGTTAATGAGCAGCATTTCCTGAGGGGGAAGGAGCAGCATTTCCTGAGGGGGAAGGAGCAGCATTTCCTGACGGGTTAGTTTTGAGCATTTCCTGAGGGGGGAGCGAGCAGCATTTCCTGAGGCGTCAGTGAGCAGCATTTCCTGAGGGGTCATTGAGAAGTATTTCCTGAGTGGGGGACAAGCAGCATTTCCTGAGGAGTCAGTGAGCATCTTTTCCTGAGGGGGGAATGAGCAGCATTTCCTGAGGGGGGAAACAAGCAGCATTTCCTGAGGGGGGAAACGAGCAGCATTTCCTGAGGGGGGAACGAGCAGCATTTCCTGAGGGGTATCGTGCAGCATTTCCTGAGGGGGGAACGAGCAGCATTTCCTGGGGTGGGAATGAGCAGCATTTCCTGAGGGGGGAATGAGCAGTATTTCCTGAGGGGGCAGCGAGTAGCATTTCCTCAGGGTGGAACGAGCAGCATTTCTGAGTGGGGAATGAGCAGCATATCCTGAGGGGAGAACGAGCAGCATTTCCTGAGAGTGGAGTGAGCAGCATTTCCTGAGGGGGGAGCGAGCAGCATTTCCTGAGGGGGGAAACGAGCAGCATTTCCTGAGGGGGGAACGAGCAGCATTTCCTGAGGGGGGAACGAGCAGCATTTCCTGAGGGGGGAACGTGCAGCATTTCCTGAGGGGTATCGTGCAGCATTTCCTGAGGGGGGGAACGAGCAGCATTTCTTGGGGGGGGAATGAGCAGCATTTCCTGAGGGGGGAATGAGCAGTATTTCCTGAGCGGGCAGCGAGCAGCATTTCCTCAGGGTGGAACGAGCAGCATTTCTGAGGGGGGAATGAGCAGCATATCCTGAGGGGAGAACGAGCAGCATTTCCTGAGAGGGGAGTGAGCAGCATTTCCTGAGGGGGTTTGAGCAGCATCTCCAGAGGGGGGGAATGAGCAGCATTTCCGGAGGGGGCAGCGAGCAGCATTTTCTGAGTGTGGAGCGAGCAGCATTTCCTCAGGGTGGAACGAGCAGCATTTCTGAGGGGGATCGAGCAACCTTTCCTAAGGGGGGAACGAGCAGCATTTCCTGAGGGGTTAGTGAGCATCTTTTCCTGAGGGGGGAATGAGCAGCATTTCCTGAGTGGGGGATGAGCAGCATTTCCTGAGGTGGGAATGAGCAGCATTTCCTGAGGGGGGAACGAGCAACATTTCTGAGGGGGGAGTGAGCAGCATTTCCTGAGGGGGGAACGAGCAGCATTTCCTGAGGGGGAAGGAGCAGCATTTCCTGAGGGGGAAGGAGCAGCATTTCCTGAGGGGGAAGGAGCAGCATTTCCTGAGGGGGAAGGAGCAGCATTTCCTGAGGGGTCAGTTTTGAGCATTTCCTGAGGGGGGAGCGAGCAACATTTCCTGAGGGGTCAGTGAGCAGCATTTCCTGAGGGGTCATTGAGAAGTATTTCCTGAGTGGGGAACAAGCAGCATTTCCTGAGGAGTCAGTGAGCATCTTTTCCTGAGTGGGGAATGAGCAGCATTTCCTGAGGGGTTAATGAGCAGCATTTCCTGAGGGGGGTATGAGCAGCATTTCTTGAGGGGGGAATGAGCAGCATTTCCTGAGGGGGGAATGAGCAGCATTTCCTGAGGGGGGAATGAGCAGCATTTCCTGAGGGGGGAATGAGCAGCATTTCCTGAGGGGGGAATGAGCAGCATTTCCTGAGGGGGGAATGAGCAGCATTTCCTGAGGGGGGAATGAGCAGCATTTCCTGAGGGGGGAATGAGCAGCATTTCCTGAGGGGGAATGAGCAGCATTTCCTGAGGGGGGAATGAGCAGCATTTCCTGAGGTGGGAATGAGCAGCATTTCCTGAGGGGGAAATGAGCAGCATTTCCTGAGGTGGGAACGAGCAACATTTCTGAGGGGGGAGTGAGCAGCATTTCCTGAGGGGGGAACGAGCAGCATTTCCTGAGGGGGAAGGAGCAGCATTTCCTGAGGGGGAAGGAGCAGCATTTCCTGACGGTCAGTTTTGAGCATTTCCTGAGGGGGGAGCGAGCAGCATTTCCTGAGGCGTCAGTGAGCAGCATTTCCTGAGGGGGGAACGAGCAGCATTTCCTGAGGGGGAAGGAGCAGCATTTCCTGAGGGGGAAGGAGCAGCATTTCCTGACGGTCAGTTTTGAGCATTTCCTGAGGGGGGAGCGAGCAGCATTTCCTGAGGCGTCAGTGAGCAGCATTTCCTGAGGGGTCATTGAGAAGTATTTCCTGAGTGGGGGACAAGCAGCATTTCCTGAGGAGTCAGTGAGCATCTTTTCCTGAGGGGGGAATGAGCAGCATTTCCTGAGGGGGGAAACGAGCAGCATTTCCTGAGGGGGGAAACGAGCAGCATTTCCTGAGGGTGGAACGAGCAGCATTTCCTGAGGAGTCAGTGAGCATCTTTTCCTGAGGGGGGAATGGGCAGCATTTCCTGAGGGGGGAATGGGCAGCATTTCCTGAGGGGGAATGGGCAGCATTTCCTTAGGGGGGAATGGGCAGCATTTCCTGAGGGGGGAATGGGCAGCATTTCCTGAGGGGGGAATGGGCAGCATTTCCTGAGGGGGGAATGGGCAGCATTTCCTGAGGGGGGAAAGGGCAGCATTTCCTGAGGGGGGAATGGGAAGCATTTCCTGAGGGGGGAGTGAGCAGCATTTCCTGAGGGGGGAGTGAGCAGCATTTCCTGAGGGGGGAAACGAGCAGCATTTCCTGAGGGGGGAACAAGCAGCATATCCTGAGGGGGGAACGAGCAGCATTTCCTGAGGGGTATCGTGCAGCATTTCCTGAGGGGGGAACGAGCAGCATTTCCTGAGGGGGGAACGAGCAGCATTTCTGAGGGGGGAGCGAGCAGCATTTCCTGAGGGGGGAGCGAGCAGCATTTCCTGAGGGGGAAACAACCAGCATTTCTTGAGGGGTGATCGAGCATCATTTCCTGAGGGCGGCAGCGAGCAGCATTTCCTGAGGGTGGAAGGAGCAGCATTTCCACAGGGTGGAAGGAGCAACATTTCTGGAGGGATAGCGAGCAGTATTTCCTAAGGAAGGAACGAGCAGCATTTCCTGAGGGGTATCGTGCAGCATTTCCTGAGGGGGGAACGAGCAGCATTTCCTGGGGTGGGAATGAGCAGCATTTCCTGAGGGGGGAATGAGCAGTATTTCCTGAGGGGGCAGCGAGTAGCATTTCCTCAGGGTGGAACGAGCAGCATTTCTGAGTGGGGAATGAGCAGCATATCCTGAGGGGAGAACGAGCAGCATTTCCTGAGAGGGGAGTGAGCAGCATTTCCTGAGGGGGGAGCGAGCAGCATTTCCTGAGGGGGGAGCGAGCAGCATTTCCTGAGGGGGGAAACGAGCAGCATTTCCTGAGGGGGGAACGAGCAGCATTTCCTGAGGGGGGAACAAGCAGCATTTCCTGAGGGGGGAGTGAGCAGCATTTCCTGAGGGGGGAATGAGCAGCATTTCCTGAGGGGGGAAACGAGCAGCATTTCCTGAGGGGGGAACGAGCAGCATTTCCTGAGGGGGGAACGAGCAGCATTTCCTGAGGGGTATCGTGCAGCATTTCCTGAGGGGGGAACGAGCAGCATTTCTTGGGGGGGGAATGAGCAGCATTTCCGGAGGGGGCTGCGAGCAGCATTTTCTGAGTGTGGAGCGAGCAGCATTTCCTCAGGGTGGAACGAGCAGGATTTCTGAGGGGGATCGAGCAACCTTTCCTAAGGGGGGAACGAGCAGCATTTCCTGAGGGGTTAGTGAGCATCTTTTCCTGAGGGGGGAATGAGCAGCATTTCCTGAGTGGGGGATGAGCAGCATTTCCTGAGGAGTCAGTGAGCATCTTTTCCTGAGGGGGGAATGGGCAGCATTTCCTGAGGGGGGAATGGGCAGCATTTCCTGAGGGGGGAATGGGCAGCATTTCCTGAGGGGGGAATGGGCAGCATTTCCTGAGGTGGGAATGGGCAGCATTTCCTGAGGGGGGAATGGGCAGCATTTCCTGAGAGGGGAATGGGCAGCATTTCCTGAGGGGGGAATGGGCAGCATTTCCTGAGGGGGGAATGGGCAGCATTTCCTGAGGGGGAATGGGCAGCATTTCCTGAGGGGGGAATGGGCAGCATTTCCTGAGGGGGGAATGGGCAGCATTTCCTGAGGGGGGAGTGAGCAGCATTTCCTGAGGGGGGAGTGAGCAGCATTTCCTGAGGGCAGAACAAGCATCATTTCCTGAGGGGGGTGTGAGCATCTTTTCCTGAGGGGGTAACAAGCAGCATTTCCGGAGGGGGGAACAAGCAGCATTTCCGGAGGGGGGAACAAGCAGCATTTCCGGAAGGGGGAACAAGCAGCATTTCCGGAGGGGGGAACAAGTAGCATTTCCGGAGGGGGGAACAAGCAGCATTTCCGGAGGGGGGAACAAGCAGCATTTGCTGAGGGGGGAACAAGCAGCATTTCATGAGGGGGGAACAAGCAACATTTCATGAGGGGGGAACAAGCAGCATTTCCTGAGGGGGGAACAAGTAGCATTTCCGGAGGGGGGAACAAGCAGCATTTCCGGAGGGGGGAACAAGCAGCATTTCCGGATGGGGGAACAAGCAGCATTTCATGAGGGGGGAACAAGCAGCATTTCCTGAGGGGGGAACAAGCAGCATTTCCGGAGGGGGGAACAAGTAGCATTTCCGGAGGGGGGAACAAGTAGCATTTCCGTAGGGGGGAACAAGCAGCATTTCCTCAGGGTGGAACAAGCAGCATTTCTGAGGGGTCAGCGAGCAGCATTTCCTGATGGGGGAACAAGCAGCAATTCCTGATCGGGGAATGAGCAGCATTTCATGAACAGGGAATGAGCAGCATTTCCTGAGGGGGGAATGCGCAGTATTTCAGCATGGGGGCGCGAGCTGCATTTCCTGAGGGGGGAACAAGCAGCAATTCCTGATGTGCGAATGAGCAGCATTTCATGAACAGGGAATGAGCAGCATTTCCTGAGGGGGGATCGAGCAGCATTTCCTGAGGGGGGACCGAGCAGCATTTCCTGAGGGGGGCCCGAGCAGCATTTCCTGAGGGGGGATCGAGCAGCATTTCCTGAGGGGGGAACGAGCAGCATTTCCTGAAGGGGGAACGAGCAGCATTTTCTGAGGGGGGAACGAGCAGCATTTCCTGAGGGGGGAGCGAGCAGCATTTCTGAGGGGTGATCGAGCAGCATTTCTGAGGGGGAAATGATTTGCATTTCCTGAGGGTGGAACGAGCAGCATTTCTGAGGGAGTAGCGAGCAGTATTTCCTAAGAGGGGAACGAGCAGAATTTCCTGATGGGGGGAACGAGCAACATTTCTGAGGGGGTAACGAGCTGCATTTCCTGAGGGGGAAGAAGCAGCATTTCCGGAGGTGGAGTGAGCAACATTTCTGAGTGGGGAGCGAGAAACATTTCCTGAGGTGGGAGCGAGCAGCACTTTCTGAAGGGGGATCGAGCAGCATTTCCAGAGGGGGGGAATGAGCAGCATTTCCTGAGGGGCAGCGAGCAGCATTTTCTGAGGTGGGAGCGAGCAGCATTTCCTCAGGGTGGAACGAGCAGCTTTTCTGAGGGGGATCGAGCTACATTTCCTAAGGGGGGAACGAGCAGCATTTCCTGACGGATTAGTGAGCATCATTTCCTGAGGGGGGAATGAGCAGCATTTCCTGAGTGGGGGACGAGCAGCATTTCCTGAGGGGTCAGTGAGCATCTTTTCCTGAGGGGGGAATGGGCAGCATTTCCTGAGGGGGGAATGGGCAGCATTTCCTGAGGGGCGAATGGGCAGCATTTCCTGAGGGGGGAATGGGCAGCATTTCCTGAGGGGGGAATGGGCAGCATTTCCTGAGGGGGGAATGGGCAGCATTTCCTGAGGGGGGAATGGGCAGCATTTCCTGAGGGGGGAATGGGCAGCATTTCCTGAGGGGGGAGTGGGCAGCATTTCCTGAGGGGGGAATGGGCAGCATTTCCTGAGGGGGGAGTGGGCAGCATTTCCTGAGGGGGGAATGGGCAGCATTTCCTGAGGGGGCAATGGGCAGCATTTCCTGAGGGAGCAATGGGCAGCAATTCCTGAGGGGGGGAATGAGCAGCATTTCCTGAGGGGGGAACGAGCAGCATTTCTGAGGGGGGAGCGAGCAGCATTTCCTGAGGGGGGAGCGAGCAGCATTTCCTGAGGGGGAAACAACCAGCATTTCTTGAGGGGTGATCGAGCATCGTTTCCTGAGGGCGGCAGCGAGCAGCATTTCCTGAGGGTGGAAGGAGCAGCATTTCCACAGGGTGGAAGGAGCAACATTTCTGGGGGGATAGCGAGCAGTATTTCCTAAGGAAGGAACGAGCAGCATTTCCTGAGGGGGGAGAAGCAGAATTTCCTGAGGGGCAGAGAACATCATTTCCTGAGTGGGAAGCAAGCAGCATTTCTTGAGGGGTGATCGAGCAGCATTTCCTGAGGGGGGAACGAGCAGCATTTTCTGAGCGGGAAAGGAGCAGCATTTTCTGAAGGGACAACGAGCAGCATTTCCTGAGGGGCTAGTGAGCAGCATTTCCTGAGGGGGGAGTAAGCAGCATTTCCTGAGGGGGGAGTGAGCAGCATTTCCTGAGGGGGGAGTGAGCAGCATTTCCTGAGGGGGGAGTGAGCAGCATTTCCTGAGGGGGGAGTGAGCAGCATTTCCTGAGGGGGCAGTGAGCAGCATTTCCTGAGGGGGGAGTGAGCAGCATTTTCTGAGGGCAGAAAAAGCAGCATTTGCTGAGGGGGGAACAGGCAGCATTTCCTGAGGGAGGAATGGGCAGCATTTCCTGAGGGGGGAATGGGCAGCATTTCCTGAGAGGGGAATGGGCAGCATTTCCTGAGGGGGGAATGGGCAGCATTTCCTGAGGGGGGAATGGGCAGCATTTCCTGAGGGGGGAATGGGCAGCATTTCCTGAGGGGGGAATGGGCAGCATTTCCTGAGGGGGGAATGGGCAGCATTTCCTGAGGGGGGAGTGAGCAGCATTTCCTGAGGGGGGAGTGAGCAGCATTTCCTGAGGGCAGAACAAGCATCATTTCCTGAGGGGGGTGTGAGCATCTTTTCCTGAGGGGGTAACAAGCAGCATTTCCGGAGGGGGGAACAAGCAGCATTTCCGGAGGGGGGAACAAGCAGCATTTCCGGAGGGGGGAACAAGCAGCATTTCCGGAGGGGGGAACAAGCAGCATTTCCGGAGGGGGGAACAAGCAGCATTTCCGGAGGGGGGAACAAGCAGCATTTCCGGAGGGGGGAACCAGCAGCATTTCCGGAGGGGGGAACAAGCAGCATTTCATGAGGGGGGAACAAGCAACATTTCATGAGGGGGGAACAAGCAGCATTTCCTGAGGGGGGAACAAGTAGATTTCCGGAGGGGGGAACAAGCAGCATTTCCGGAGGGGGGAACAAGCAGCATTTCCGGAGGGGGGATCAAGCAGCATTTCCGGATGGGGGAACAAGCAGCATTTCATGAGGGGGGAACAAGCAGCATTTCCGGAGGGGGGAACAAGTAGCATTTCCGGAGGGGGGAACAAGCAGCATTTCCTCAGGGTGGAACAAGCAGCATTTCTTAGGGGTCAGCGAGCAGCATTTCCTGATGGGGGAGCGAGCAGCATTTCCTGAGGGGGGAACAAGCAGCAATTCCTGATCGGGGAATGAGCAGCATTTCATGAACAGGGAATGAGCAGCATTTCCTGAGGGGGGGAATGCGCAGTATTTCAGCATGGGGGCGCGAGCTGCATTTCCTGAGGGGGGAACAAGCAGCAATTCCTGATGTGGGAATGAGCAGCATTTCATGAACAGGGAATGAGCAGCATTTCCTGAGGGGGGATCGAGCAGCATTTCCTGAGGGGGGACCGAGCAGCATTTCCTGAGGGGGGCCCGAGCAGCATTTCCTGAGGGGGGATCGAGCAGCATTTCCTGAGGGGGGAACGAGCAGCATTTCCTGAAGGGGGAACGAGCAGCATTTCCTGAGGGGGGAACGAGCAGCATTTCCTGAGGGGGGAGCGAGCAGCATTTCTGAGGGGTGAGCGAGCAGAATTTCCTGAGTGGGGAGTGAGCAGCATTTCGTGAATGGGGAGTGAGCAGCATTTCCTGAGGGGGTAGCGAGCAGCATTTCCTGAGGGGGGTAGCGAGCAGCATTTCTGAGGGGGAAATGATTTGCATTTCCTGAGGGTGGAACGAGCAGCATTTCTGAGGGAGTAGCGAGCAGTATTTCCTAAGAGGGGAACGAGCAGAATTTCCTGATGGGGGGAACGAGCAACATTTCTGAGGGGGTAAGGAGCTGCATTTCCTGAGGGGGAAGAAGCAGCATTTCCGGAGGTGGAGTGAGCAACATTTCTGAGTGGGGAGCGAGAAACATTTCCTGAGGTGGGAGCGAGCAGCATTTTCAGAGGGGGGGAATGAGCAACATTTCCTGAGGGGCAGCGAGCAGCATTTTCTGAGGTGGGAGCGAGCAGCATTTCCTCAGGGTGGAACGAGCAGCTTTTCTGAGGGGGATCGAGCTACATTTCCTAAGGGGGGAACGAGCAGCATTTCCTGACGGATTAGTGAGCATCCTTTCCTGAGGGGGGAATGAGCAGCATTTCCTGAGTGGGGACGAGCAGCATTTCCTGAGGGGTCAGTGAGCATCTTTTCCTGAGGGGGGAATGGGCAGCATTTCCTGAGGGGGGAATGGGCAGCATTTCCTGAGGGGGGAATGGGCAGCATTTCCTGAGGGGGGAATGGGCAGCATTTCCTGAGGGGGGAATGGGCAGCATTTCCTGAGGGGGGAATGGGCAGCATTTCCTGAGGGGGGAATGGGCAGCATTTCCTGAGGGGGGAATGGGCAGCATTTCCTGAGGGGGGAATGGGCAGCATTTCCTGAGGGGGGAATGGGCAGCATTTCCTGAGGGGGGAATGGGCAGCATTTCCTGAGGGGGGAATGGGCAGCATTTCCTGAGGGGGGAGTGGGCAGCATTTCCTGAGGGGGGAATGGGCAGCATTTCCTGAGGGGGGAGTGGGCAGCATTTCCTGAGGGGGGAATGGGCAGCCTTTCCTGAGGGGGGAGTGGGCAGCATTTCCTGAGGGGGGAATGGGCAGCATTTCCTGAGGGGGCAATGGGCAGCATTTCCTGAGGGAGCAATTGGCAGCAATTCCTGAGGGGGGAATGAGCAGCATTTCCTGAGGGGGGAACAACCAGCATTTCTTGAGGGGTGATCGAGCATCATTTCCTGAGGGCGGCAGCGAGCAGCATTTCCTGAGGGTGGAAGGAGCAGCATTTCCACAGGGTGGAAGGAGCAACATTTCTGGAGGGATAGCGAGCAGTATTTCCTAAGGAAGGAACGAGCAGCATTTCCTGAGGGGTATCGTGCAGCATTTCCTGAGGGGGGAACGAGCAGCATTTCCTGGGGTGGGAATGAGCAGCATTTCCTGAGGGGGGAATGAGCAGTATTTCCTGAGGGGGCAGCGAGTAGCATTTCCTCAGGGTTGAACGAGCAGCATTTCTGAGTGGGGAATGAGCAGCATATCCTGAGGGGAGAACGAGCAGCATTTCCTGAAAGGGGAGTGAGCAGCATTTCCTGAGGGGGGAGCGAGCAGCATTTCCTGAGGGGGGAAACGAGCAGCATTTCCTGAGGGGGGAACGAGCAGCATTTCCTGAGGGGGGAACGAGCAGCATTTCCTGAGGGAGTAGCGAGCAGTATTTCCTAAGAGGGGAACGAGCAGAATTTCCTGATGGGGGGAACGAGCAACATTTCTGAGGGGGTAAGGAGCTGCATTTCCTGAGGGGGAAGAAGCAGCATTTCCGGAGGTGGAGTGAGCAACATTTCTGAGTGGGGAGCGAGAAACATTTCCTGAGGTGGGAGCGAGCAGCATTTTCAGAGGGGGGGAATGAGCAACATTTCCTGAGGGGCAGCGAGCAGCATTTTCTGAGGTGGGAGCGAGCAGCATTTCCTCAGGGTGGAACGAGCAGCTTTTCTGAGGGGGATCGAGCTACATTTCCTAAGGGGGGAACGAGCAGCATTTCCTGACGGATTAGTGAGCATCCTTTCCTGAGGGGGGAATGAGCAGCATTTCCTGAGTGGGGGACGAGCAGCATTTCCTGAGGGGTCAGTGAGCATCTTTTCCTGAGGGGGGAATGGGCAGCATTTCCTGAGGGGGGAATGGGCAGCATTTCCTGAGGGGGGAATGGGCAGCATTTCCTGAGGGGGGAATGGGCAGCATTTCCTGAGGGGGGAATGGGCAGCATTTCCTGAGGGGGGAATGGGCAGCATTTCCTGAGGGGGGAATGGGCAGCATTTCCTGAGGGGGAATGGGCAGCATTTCCTGAGGGGGGAATGGGCAGCATTTCCTGAGGGGGGAATGGGCAGCATTTCCTGAGGGGGGAATGGGCAGCATTTCCTGAGGGGGGAGTGGGCAGCATTTCCTGAGGGGGGAATGGGCAGCATTTCCTGAGGGGGGAGTGGGCAGCATTTCCTGAGGGGGGAATGGGCAGCCTTTCCTGAGGGGGGAGTGGGCAGCATTTCCTGAGGGGGGAATGGGCAGCATTTCCTGAGGGGGCAATGGGCAGCATTTCCTGAGGAGCAATTGGCAGCAATTCCTGAGGGGGGAATGAGCAGCATTTCCTGAGGGGGGAACAACCAGCATTTCTTGAGGGGTGATCGAGCATCATTTCCTGAGGGCGGCAGCGAGCAGCATTTCCTGAGGGTGGAAGGAGCAGCATTTCCACAGGGTGGAAGGAGCAACATTTCTGGAGGGATAGCGAGCAGTATTTCCTAAGGAAGGAACGAGCAGCATTTCCTGAGGGGTATCGTGCAGCATTTCCTGAGGGGGGAACGAGCAGCATTTCCTGGGGTGGGAATGAGCAGCATTTCCTGAGGGGGGAATGAGCAGTATTTCCTGAGGGGGCAGCGAGTAGCATTTCCTCAGGGTTGAACGAGCAGCATTTCTGAGTGGGGAATGAGCAGCATATCCTGAGGGGAGAACGAGCAGCATTTCCTGAAAGGGGAGTGAGCAGCATTTCCTGAGGGGGGAGCGAGCAGCATTTCCTGAGGGGGGAAACGAGCAGCATTTCCTGAGGGGGGAACGAGCAGCATTTCCTGAGGGGGGAACGAGCAGCATTTCCTGAGGGGTATCGTGCAGCATTTCCTGAGGGGGGAACGAGCAGCATTTCCTGAGGGGGGAACGAGCAGCATTTCTGAGGGGGGAGCGAGCAGCATTTCCTGAGGGGGGAGCGAGCAGCATTTCCTGAGGGGGAAACAACCAGCATTTCTTGAGGGGTGATCGAGCATCATTTCCTGAGGGCGGCAGCGAGCAGCATTTCCTGAGGGTGGAAGGAGCAGCATTTCCACAGGGTGGAAGGAGCAACATTTCTGGGGGGATAGCGAGCAGTATTTCCTAAGGAAGGAACGAGCAGCATTTCCTGAGGGGTATCGTGCAGCATTTCCTGAGGGGGGAACGAGCAGCATTTCCTGGGGTGGGAATGAGCAGCATTTCCTGAGGGGGGAATGAGCAGTATTTCCTGAGGGGGCAGCGAGTAGCATTTCCTCAGGGTGGAACGAGCAGCATTTCTGAGTGGGGAATGAGCAGCATATCCTGAGGGGAGAACGAGCAGCATTTCCTGAGAGGGGAGTGAGCAGCATTTCCTGAGGGGGGAGCGAGCAGCATTTCCTGAGGGGGGAAACGAGCAGCATTTCCTGAGGGGGGAACGAGCAGCATTTCCTGAGGGGGGAACGAGCAGCATTTCCTGAGGGGTATCGTGCAGCATTTCCTGAGGGGGGAACGAGCAGCATTTCTTGGGGGGGGAATGAGCAGCATTTCCTGAGGGGGGAATGAGCAGTATTTCCTGAGGGGGCAGCGAGCAGCATTGCCTCAGGGTGGAACGAGCAGCATTTCTGAGGGGGGAATGAGCAGCATATCCTGAGGGGAGAACGAGCAGCATTTCCTGAGAGGGGAGTGAGCAGCATTTCCTGAGGGGGGAGCGAGCAGCATTTCCAGAGGGGGGAAATGAGCAGCATTTCCGGAGGGGGCAGCGAGCAGTATTTTCTGAGTGTGGAGCGAGCAGCATTTCCTCAGGGTGGAACGAGCAGGATTTCTGAGGGGGATCGAGCAACCTTTCCTAAGGGGGGAACGAGCAGCATTTCCTGAGGGGTTAGTGAGCATCTTTTCCTGAGGGGGGGAATGAGCAGCATTTCCTGAGTGGGGGGATGAGCAGCATTTCCTGAGGAGTCAGTGAGCATCTTTTCCTGAGGGGGGAATGGGCAGCATTTCCTGAGGGGGGAATGGGCAGCATTTCCTGAGGGGGGAATGGGCAGCATTTCCTGAGGGGGGAATGGGCAGCATTTCCTGAGGGGGGAATGGGCAGCATTTCCTGAGAGTGGAATGGGCAGCATTTCCTGAGGGGGGAATGGGCAGCATTTCCTGAGGGGGGAATGGGCAGCATTTCCTGAGGGGGGAATGGGCAGCATTTCCTGAGGGAGGAATGGGCAGCATTTCCTGAGGGGGGAATGGGCAGCATTTCCTGAGGGGGGAGTGAGCAGCATTTCCTGAGGGGGGAGTGAGCAGCATTTCCTGAGGGCAGAACAAGCATCATTTCCTGAGGGGTGTGTGAGCATCTTTTCCTGAGGGGGTAACAAGCAGCATTTCCGGAGGGGGGAACAAGCAGCATTTCCGGAGGGGGGAACAAGCAGCATTTCCGGAGGGGGGAACAAGCAGCATTTCCGGAGGGGGGAACAAGTAGCATTTCCGGAGGGGGGAACAAGCAGCATTTCCGGAGCGGGGAACAAGCAGCATTTGCTGAGGGGGGAACAAGCAGCATTTCATGAGGGGGGAACAAGCAACATTTCATGAGGGGGGAACAAGCAGCATTTCCTGAGGGGGGAACAAGTAGCATTTCCGGAGGGGGGAACAAGCAGCATTTCCGGAGGGGGGAACAAGCAGCATTTCCGGATGGGGGAACAAGCAGCATTTCATGAGGGGGGAACAAGCAGCATTTCCTGAGGGGGGAACAAGCAGCATTTCCGGAGGGGGGAACAAGTAGCATTTCCGGAGGGGGGGAACAAGTAGCATTTCCGTAGGGGGGAACAAGCAGCATTTCCTCAGGGTGGAACAAGCAGCATTTCTGAGGGGTCAGCGAGCAGCATTTCCTGATGGGGGAACAAGCAGCAATTCCTGATCGGGGAATGAGCAGCATTTCATGAACAGGGAATGAGCAGCATTTCCTGAGGGGGGAATGTGCAGTATTTCAGCATGGGGGCGCGAGCTGCATTTCCTGAGGGGGGAACAAGCAGCAATTCCTGATGTGCGAATGAGCAGCATTTCATGAACAGGGAATGAGCAACATTTCCTGAGGGGGGATCGAGCAGCATTTCCTGAGGGGGGACCGAGCAGCATTTCCTGAGGGGGGCCCGAGCAGCATTTCCTGAGGGGGGATCGAGCAGCATTTCCTGAGGGGGGAACGAGCAGCATTTCCTGAAGGGGGAACGAGCAGCATTTCTGAGTGGGGAATGAGCAGCATATCCTGAGGGGAGAACGAGCAGCATTTCCTGAGAGGGGAGTGAGCAGCATTTCCTGAGGGGGGAGCGAGCAGCATTTCCTGAGGGGGAAACGAGCAGCATTTCCTGAGGGGGAAACGAGCAGCATTTCCTGAGGGGGGAACGAGCAGCATTTCCTGAGGGGTATCGTGCAGCATTTCCTGAGGGGGGAACGAGCAGCATTTCTTGGGGGGGGAAGGAGCAGCATTTCCTGAGGGGGGAATGAGCAGTATTTCCTGAGGGGGCAGCGAGCAGCATTGCCTCAGGGTGGAACGAGCAGCATTTCTGAGGGGGGAATGAGCAGCATATCCTGAGGGGAGAACGAGCAGCATTTCCTGAGAGGGGAGTGAGCAGCATTTCCTGAGGGGGGAGCGAGCAGCATTTCCAG
This sequence comes from Carcharodon carcharias, assembly GCF_017639515.1. Taxonomy (NCBI): domain Eukaryota; kingdom Metazoa; phylum Chordata; class Chondrichthyes; order Lamniformes; family Lamnidae; genus Carcharodon; species Carcharodon carcharias. The sequence goes on from NC_054481.1 coordinate 134,442,736, forward strand.
AGGGGGGGAATGAGCAGCATTTCCGGAGGGGGGCAGCGAGCAGCATTTTCTGAGTGTGGAGCGAGCAGCATTTCCTCAGGGTGGAACGAGCAGGATTTCTGAGGGGGATCGAGCAACCTTTCCTAAGGGGGGAACGAGCAGCATTTCCTGAGGGGTTAGTGAGCATCTTTCCTGAGGGGGGAATGAGCAGCATTTCCTGAGTGGGGGATGAGCAGCATTTCCTGAGGAGTCAGTGAGCATCTTTTCCTGAGGGGGGAATGGGCAGCATTTCCTGAGGGGGGAATGGGCAGCATTTCCTGAGGGGGGAATGGGCAGCATTTTCCTGAGGGGGGGAATGGGCAGCATTTCCTGAGAGGGGAATGGGCAGCATTTCCTGAGGGGGGAATGGGCAGCATTTCCTGAGGGGGGAATGGGCAGCATTTCCTGAGGGGGGAATGGGCAGCATTTCCTGAGGGAGGAATGGGCAGCATTTCCTGAGGGGGGAATGGGCAGCATTTCCTGAGGGGGGAGTGAGCAGCATTTCCTGAGGGGGGAGTGAGCAGCATTTCCTGAGGGCAGAACAAGCATCATTTCCTGAGGGGGGTGTTAGCATCTTTTCCTGAGGGGGTAACAAGCAGCATTTCCGGAGGGGGGAACAAGCAGCATTTCCGGAGGGGGGAACAAGCAGCATTTCCGGAGGGGGGAACAAGCAGCATTTCCGGAGGGGGAACAAGCAGCATTTCCGGAGGGGGGGAACAAGCAGCATTTCCGGAGGGGGGAACAAGCAGCATTTGCTGAGGGGGGAACAAGCAGCATTTCATGAGGGGGGAACAAGCAACATTTCATGAGGGGGGAACAAGTAGCATTTCCGGAGGGGGGAACAAGCAGCATTTCCGGAGGGGGGAACAAGCAGCATTTCCGGATGGGGGAACAAGCAGCATTTCATGAGGGGGGAACAAGCAGCATTTCCTGAGTGGGGAACAAGCAGCATTTCCGGAGGGGGGAACAAGTAGCATTTCCGGAGGGGGGAACAAGTAGCATTTCCGTAGGGGGGAACAAGCAGCATTTCCTCAGGGTGGAACAAGCAGCATTTCTGAGGGGTCAGCGAGCAGCATTTCCTGATGGGGGAACAAGCAGCAATTCCTGATCGGGGAATGAGCAGCATTTCATGAACAGGGAATGAGCAGCATTTCCTGAGGGGGGAATGCGCAGTATTTCAGCATGGGGGCGCGAGCTGCATTTCCTGAGGGGGGAACAAGCAGCAATTCCTGATGTGCGAATGAGCAGCATTTCATGAACAGGGAATGAGCAGCATTTCCTGAGGGGGGATCGAGCAGCATTTCCTGAGGGGGGACCGAGCAGCATTTCCTGAGGGGGGCCCGAGCAGCATTTCCTGAGGGGGGATCGAGCAGCATTTCCTGAGGGGGGAACGAGCAGCATTTCCTGAAGGGGGAACGAGCAGCATTTTCTGAGGGGGGAACGAGCAGCATTTCCTGAGGGGGGAGCGAGCAGCATTTCTGAGGGGTGATCGAGCAGCATTTCTGAGGGGGAAATGATTTGCATTTCCTGAGGGTGGAACGAGCAGCATTTCTGAGGGAGTAGCGAGCAGTATTTCCTAAGAGGGGAACGAGCAGAATTTCCTTATGGGGGGAACGAGCAACATTTCTGAGGGGGTAACGAGCTGCATTTCCTGAGGGGGAAGAAGCAGCATTTCCGTAGGTGGAGTGAGCAACATTTCTGAGTGGGGAGCGAGAAACATTTCCTGAGGTGGGAGCGAGCAGCATTTCCTGAGGGGTATCGTGCAGCATTTCCTGAAGGGGGAACGAGCAGCATTTCTTGGGGGGGGAATGAGCAGCATTTCCTGAGGGGGGAATGAGCAGTATTTCCTGAGGGGGCAGCGAGCAGCATTGCCTCAGGGTGGAACGAGCAGCATTTCTGAGGGGGGAATGAGCAGCATATCCTGAGGGGAGAACGAGCAGCATTTCCTGAGAGGGGAGTGAGCAGCATTTCCTGAGGGGGGAGCGAGCAGCATTTCCAGAGGGGGGGAATGAGCAGCATTTCCGGAGGGGGCAGCGAGCAGCATTTTCTGAGTGTGGAGCGAGCAGCATTTCCTCAGGGTGGAACGAGCAGGATTTCTGAGGGGGATCGAGCAACCTTTCCTAAGGGGGGAACGAGCAGCATTTCCTGAGGGGTTAGTGAGCATCTTTTCCTGAGGGGGGAATGAGCAGCATTTCCTGAGTGGGGGATGAGCAGCATTTCCTGAGGAGTCAGTGAGCATCTTTTCCTGAGGGGGGAATGGGCAGCATTTCCTGAGGGGGGAATGGGCAGCATTTCCTGAGGGGGGAATGGGCAGCATTTCCTGAGGGGGGAATGGGCAGCATTTCCTGAGAGGGGAATGGGCAGCATTTCCTGAGGGGGGAATGGGCAGCATTTCCTGAGGGGGGAATGGGCAGCATTTCCTGAGGGGGGAATGGGCAGCATTTCCTGAGGGAGGAATGGGCAGCATTTCCTGAGGGGGGAATGGGCAGCATTTCCTGAGGGGGGAGTGAGCAGCATTTCCTGAGGGGGGAGTGAGCAGCATTTCCTGAGGGCAGAACAAGCATCATTTCCTGAGGGGGGTGTGAGCATCTTTTCCTGATGGGGTAACAAGCAGCATTTCCGGAGGGGGGAACAAGCAGCATTTCCGGAGGGGGGAACAAGCAGCATTTCCGGAGGGGGGAACAAGCAGCATTTCCGGAGGGGGGAACAAGTAGCATTTCCGGAGGGGGGAACAAGCAGCATTTCCGGAGGGGGGAACAAGCAGCATTTGCTGAGGGGGGGAACAAGCAGCATTTCATGAGGGGGGAACAAGCAACATTTCATGAGGGGGGAACAAGCAGCATTTCCTGAGGGGGGAACAAGTAGCATTTCCGGAGGGGGGAACAAGCAGCATTTCCGGAGGGGGGAACAAGCAGCATTTCCGGATGGGGGAACAAGCAGCATTTCATGAGGGGGGAACAAGCAGCATTTCCTGAGTGGGGAAGAAGCAGCATTTCCGGAGGGGGGAACAAGTAGCATTTCCGGAGGGGGGAACAAGTAGCATTTCCGTAGGGGGGAACAAGCAGCATTTCCTCAGGGTGGAACAAGCAGCATTTCTGAGGGGTCAGCGAGCAGCATTTCCTGATGTGGGAACAAGCAGCAATTCCTGATCGGGGAATGAGCAGCATTTCATGAACAGGGAATGAGCAGCATTTCCTGAGGGGGGAATGCGCAGTATTTCAGCATGGGGGCGCGAGCTGCATTTCCTGAGGGGGGAACAAGCAGCAATTCCTGATGTGCGAATGAGCAGCATTTCATGAACAGGGAATGAGCAGCATTTCCTGAGGGGGGATCGAGCAGCATTTCCTGAGGGGGGACCGAGCAGCATTTCCTGAGGGAGGCCCGAGCAGCATTCCTGAGGGGGGATCGAGCAGCATTTCCTGAGGGGGAACGAGCAGCATTTCCTGAAGGGGGAACGAGCAGCATTTCTGAGTGGGGAATGAGCAGCATATCCTGAGGGGAGAACGAGCAGCATTTCCTGAGAGGGGAGTGAGCAGCATTTCCTGAGGGGGGAGCGAGCAGCATTTCCTGAGGGGGGAAACGAGCAGCATTTCCTGAGGGGGAAACGAGCAGCATTTCCTGAGGGGGAAACGAGCAGCATTTCCTGAGGGGTATCGTGCAGCATTTCCTGAGGGGGGAACGAGCAGCATTTCTTGGGGGGGGAATGAGCAGCATTTCCTGAGGGGGGAATGAGCAGTATTTCCTGAGGGGGCAGCGAGCAGCATTGCCTCAGGGTGGAACGAGCAGCATTTCTGAGGGGGGAATGAGCAGCATATCCTGAGGGGAGAACGAGCAGCATTTCCTGAGAGGGGAGTGAGCAGCATTTCCTGAGGGGGGAGCGAGCAGCATTTCCAGAGGGGGGGAATGAGCAGCATTTCCGGAGGGGGCAGCGAGCAGCATTTTCTGAATGTGGAGCGAGCAGCATTTCCTCAGGGTGGAACGAGCAGGATTTCTGAGGGGGATCGAGCAACCTTTCCTAAGGGGGGAACGAGCAGCATTTCCTGAGGGGTTAGTGAGCATCTTTTCCTGAGGGGGGAATGAGCAGCATTTCCTGAGTGGGGGATGAGCAGCATTTCCTGAGGAGTCAGTGAGCATCTTTTCCTGAGGGGGGAATGGGCAGCATTTCCTGAGGGGGGAATGGGCAGCATTTCCTGAGGGGGGAATGGGCAGCATTTCCTGAGGGGGGAATGGGCAGCATTTCCTGAGGGGGGAATGGGCAGCATTTCCTGAGAGGGGAATGGGCAGCATTTCCTGAGGGGGGAATGGGCAGCATTTCCTGAGGGGGGAATGGGCAGCATTTCCTGAGGGGGGAATGGGCAGCATTTCCTGAGGGAGGAATGGGCAGCATTTCCTGAGGGGGGAATGGGCAGCATTTCCTGAGGGGGGAATGGGCAGCATTTCCTGAGGGGGGAGTGAGCAGCATTTCCTGAGGGGGGAGTGAGCAGCATTTCCTGAGGGCAGAACAAGCATCATTTCCTGAGGGGGGTGTGAGCATCTTTTCCTGAGGGGGTAACAAGCAGCATTTCCGGAGGGGGGAACAAGCAGCATTTCCGGAGGGGGGAACAAGCAGCATTTCCGGAGGGGGGAACAAGCAGCATTTCCGGAGGGGGGAACAAGTAGCATTTCCGGAGGGGGGAACAAGCAGCATTTGCTGAGGGGGGAACAAGCAGCATTTGCTGAGGGGGGGAACAAGCAGCATTCATGAGGGGGGAACAAGCAACATTTCATGAGGGGGGAACAAGCAGCATTTCCTGAGGGGGGAACAAGTAGCATTTCCGGAGGGGGGAACAAGCAGCATTTCCGGAGGGGGGAACAAGCAACATTTCCGGATGGGGGAACAAGCAGCATTTCATGAGGGGGGAACAAGCAGCATTTCCTGAGTGGGGAACAAGCAGCATTTCCGGAGGGGGGAACAAGTAGCATTTCCGGAGGGGGGAACAAGTAGCATTTCCGTAGGGGGGAACAAGCAGCATTTCCTCAGGGTGGAACAAGCAGCATTTCTGAGGGGTCAGCGAGCAGCATTTCCTGATGGGGGAACAAGCAGCAATTCCTGATCGGGGAATGAGCAGCATTTCATGAACAGGGAATGAGCAGCATTTCCTGAGGGGGGAATGCGCAGTATTTCAGTTTGGGGGCGCGAGCTGCATTTCCTGAGGGGGGAACAAGCAGCAATTCCTGATGTGCGAATGAGCAGCATTTCATGAACAGGGAATGAGCAGCATTTCCTGAGGGGGGATCGAGCAGCATTTCCTGAGGGGGGGACCGAGCAGCATTTCCTGAGGGGGGCCCGAGCAGCATTTCCTGAGGGGGGATCGAGCAGCATTTCCTGAGGGGGGAACGAGCAGCATTTCCTGAAGGGGGAACGAGCAGCATTTTCTGAGGGGGGAACGAGCAGCATTTCCTGAGGGGGGAGCGAGCAGCATTTCTGAGGGGTGATCGAGCAGCATTTCTGAGGGGGAAATGATTTGCATTTCCTGAGGGTGGAACGAGCAGCATTTCTGAGGGAGTAGCGAGCAGTATTTCCTAAGAGGGGAACGAGCAGAATTTCCTGATGGGGGGAACGAGCAACATTTCTGAGGGGGTAACGAGCTGCATTTCCTGAGGGGGAAGAAGCAGCATTTCCGGAGGTGGAGTGAGCAACATTTCTGAGTGGGGAGCGAGAAACATTTCCTGAGGTGGGAGCGAGCAGCACTTTCTGAGGGGGGATCGAGCAGCATTTCCTGAGGGGGGGGAATGAGCAGCATTTCCTGAGGGGCAGCGAGCAGCATTTTCTGAGGTGGGAGCGAGCAGCATTTCCTCAGGGTGGAACGAGCAGCTTTTCTGAGGGGGATCGAGCTACATTTCCTAAGGGGGGAACGAGCAGCATTCCTGAGGGATTAGTGAGCATCATTTCCTGAGGGGGAATGAGCAGCATTTCCTGAGTGGGGGACGAGCAGCATTTCCTGAGGGGTCAGTGAGCATCTTTTCCTGAGGGGGGAATGGGCAGCATTTCCTGAGGGGGGAATGGGCAGCATTTCCTGAGGGGGGAATGGGCAGCATTTCCTGAGGGGGGAATGGGCAGCATTTCCTGAGGGGGGAATGGGCAGCATTTCCTGAGGGGGGAATGGGCAGCATTTCCTGAGGGGGGAATGGGCAGCATTTCCTGAGGGGGGAATGGGCAGCATTTCCTGAGGGGGGAATGGGCAGCATTTCCTGAGGGGGGAATGGGCAGCATTTCCTGAGGGGGGAATGGGCAGCATTTCCTGAGGGGGGAATGGGCAGCATTTCCTGAGGGGGGAATGGGCAGCATTTCCTGAGGGGGGAGTGGGCAGCATTTCCTGAGGGGGGAACGGGCAGCATTTCCTGAGGGGGCAATGGGCAGCATTTCCTGAGGGAGCAATGGGCAGCAATTCCTGAGGGGGGAATGAGCAGCATTTCCTGAGGGGGGAACGAGCAGCATTTCCTGAGGGGGGAGCGAGCAGCATTTCCTGAGGGGGGAGCGAGCAGCATTTCCTGAGGGGGAAACAACCAGCATTTCTTGAGGGGTGATCGAGCATCATTTCCTGAGGGCGGCAGCGAGCAGCATTTCCTGAGGGTGGAAGGAGCAGCATTTCCACAGGGTGGAAGGAGCAACATTTCTGGGGGGATAGCGAGCAGTATTTCCTAAGGAAGGAATGAGCAGCATTTCCTGAGGGGGGAGAAGCAGAATTTCCTGAGGGGCAGAGAACATCATTTCCTGAGTGGGAAGCAAGCAGCATTTCTTGAGGGGTGATCGAGCAGCATATCCTGAGGGGGGAACGAGCAGCATTTTCTGACCGGGAAACGAGCAGCATTTTCTGAGGGGACAACGAGCAGCATTTCCTGAGGGGCTCGTGAGCAGCATTTCCTGAGGGGGGAGTGAGCAGCATTTCCTGAGGGGGGAGTGAGCAGCATTTCCTGAGGGGGGAGTGAGCAGCATTTCCTGAGGGGGGAGTGAGCAGCATTTCCTGAGGGGGGAGTGAGCAGCATTTTCTGAGGGCAGAAAAAGCAGCATTTGCTGAGGGGGCAACAGGCAGCATTTCCTGAGGGGGGAATGGGCAGCATTTCCTGAGGGGGGAATGGGCAGCATTTCCTGAGAGGGGAATGGGCAGCATTTCCTGAGGGGGGAATGGGCAGCATTTCCTGAGGGGGGAATGGGCAGCATTTCCTGAGGGGGGAATGGGCAGCATTTCCTGAGGGGGGAATGGGCAGCATTTCCTGAGGGGGGAATGGGCAGCATTTCCTGAGGGGGGAATGGGCAGCATTTCCTGAGGGGGGAGTGAGCAGCATTTCCTGAGGGGGGAGTGAGCAGCATTTCCTGAGGGCAGAACAAGCATCATTTCCTGAGGGGGGTGTGAGCATCTTTTCCTGAGGGGGTAACAAGCAGCATTTCCGGAGGGGGGAACAAGCAGCATTTCCGGAGGGGGGAACAAGCAGCATTTCCGGAGGGGGGATCAAGCAGCATTTCCGGAGGGGGGAACAAGTAGCATTTCCGGAGGGGGGAACAAGCAGCATTTCCGGAGGGGGGGAACCAGCAGCATTTGCTGAGGGGGGAACAAGCAGCATTTCATGAGGGGGGAACAAGCAACATTTCATGAGGGGGGAACAAGCAGCATTTCCTGAGGGGGGAACAAGTAGATTTCCGGAGGGGGGGAACAAGCAGCATTTCCGGAGGGGGGATCAAGCAGCATTTCCGGATGGGGGAACAAGCAGCATTTCATGAGGGGGGAACAAGCAGCATTTCCTGAGGGGGGAACAAGCAGCATTTCCGGAGGGGGGAACAAGTAGCATTTCCGGAGGGGGGAACAAGCAGCATTTCCTCAGGGTGGAACAAGCAGCATTTCTGAGGGGTCAGCGAGCAGCTTTTCCTGATGGGGGAGCGAGCAGCATTTCCTGAGGGGGGAACAAGCAGCAATTCCTGATCGGGGAATGAGCAGCATTTCATGAACAGGGAATGAGCAGCATTTCCTGAGGGGGGAATGCGCAGTATTTCAGCATGGGGGCGCGAGCTGCATTTCCTGAGGGGGGAACAAGCAGCAATTCCTGATGTGGGAATGAGCAGCATTTCATGAACAGGGAATGAGCAGCATTTCCTGAGGGGGGATCGAGCAGCATTTCCTGAGGGGGGACCGAGCAGCATTTCCTGAGGGGGGGCCCGAGCAGCATTTCCTGAGGGGGGATCGAGCAGCATTTCCTGAGGGGGGAACGAGCAGCATTTCCTGAAGGGGGAACGAGCAGCATTTCCTGAGGGGGGAACGAGCAGCATTTACTGAGGGGGGAGCGAGCAGCATTTCTGAGGGGTGAGCGAGCAGAATTTCCTGAGTGGGGAGTGAGCAGCATTTCGTGAATGGGGAGTGAGCAGCATTTCCTGAGGGGGTAGCGAGCAGCATTTCCTGAGGGGGTAGCGAGCAGCATTTCTGAGGGGGAAATGATTTGCATTTCCTGAGGGTGGAACGAGCAGCATTTCTGAGGGAGTAGCGAGCAGTATTTCCTAAGAGGGGAACGAGCAGAATTTCCTGATGGGGGGAACGAGCAACATTTCTGAGGGGGTAACGAGCTGCATTTCCTGAGGAGGAAGAAGCAGCATTTCCGGAGGTGGAGTGAGCAACATTTCTGAGTGGGGAGCGAGAAACATTTCCTGAGGTGGGAGCGAGCAGCATTTTCTGAGGGGGGATCGAGCAGCATTTCCAGAGGGGGGGAATGAGCAGCATTTCCTGAGGGGCAGCGAGCAGCATTTTCTGAGGTGGGAGCGAGCAGCATTTCCTCAGGGTGGAACGAGCAGCTTTCCTGAGGGGGATCGAGCTACATTTCCTAAGGGGGGAACGAGCAGCATTTCCTGAGGGATTAGTGAGCATCTTTTCCTGAGGGGGGAATGAGCAGCATTTCCTGAGTGGGGGACGAGCAGCATTTCCTGAGGGGTCAGTGAGCATCTTTTCCTGAGGGGGGAATGGGCAGCATTTCCTGAGGGGGGAATGGGCAGCATTTCCTGAGGGGGGGAATGGGCAGCATTTCCTGAGGGGGGAATGGGCAGCATTTCCTGAGGGGGGAATGGGCAGCATTTCCTGAGGGGGGAATGGGCAGCATTTCCTGAGGGGGGAATGGGCAGCATTTCCTGAGGGGGGAATGGGCAGCATTTCCTGAGGGGGGAATGGGCAGCATTTCCTGAGGGGGGAATGGGCAGCATTTCCTGAGGGGGGAATGGGCAGCATTTCCTGAGGGGGGAGTGGGCAGCATTTCCTGAGGGGGGAATGGGCAGCATTTCCTGAGGGGGGAGTGGGCAGCATTTCCTGAGGGGGGAATGGGCAGCATTTCCTGAGGGGGCAATGGGCAGCATTTCCTGAGGGAGCAATGGGCAGCAATTCCTGAGGGGGGAATGAGCAGCATTTCCTGAGGGGGGAACGAGCAGCATTTCTGAGGGGGGAGCGAGCAGCATTTCCTGAGGGGGGAGCGAGCAGCATTTCCTGAGGGGGAAACAACCAGCATTTCTTGAGGGGTGATCGAGCATCATTTCCTGAGGGCGGCAGCGAGCAGCATTTCCTGAGGGTGGAAGGAGCAGCATTTCCACAGGGTGGAAGGAGCAACATTTCTGGGGGGATAGCGAGCAGTATTTCCTAAGGAAGGAACGAGCAGCATTTCCTGAGGGGGGAGAAGCAGAATTTCCTGAGGGGCAGAGAACATCATTTCCTGAGTGGGAAGCAAGCAGCATTTCTTGAGGGGTGATCGAGCAGCATTTCCTGAGGGGGGAACGAGCAGCATTTTCTGACCGGGAAACGAGCAGCATTTTCTGAGGGGACAACGAGCAGCATTTCCTGAGGGGCTAGTGAGCAGCATTTCCTGAGGGGGGGAGTGAGCAGCATTTCCTGAGGGGGGAGTGAGCAGCATTTCCTGAGGGGGGAGTGAGCAGCATTTCCTGAGGGGGGAGTGAGCAGCATTTCCTGAGGGGGCAGTGAGCAGCATTTCCTGAGGGGGGAGTGAGCAGCATTTTCTGAGGGCAGAAAAAGCAGCATTTGCTGAGGGGGGAACAGGCAGCATTTCCTGAGGGGGGAATGGGCAGCATTTCCTGAGGGGGGAATGGGCAGCATTTCCTGAGAGGGGAATGGGCAGCATTTCCTGAGGGGGGAGTGAGCAGCATTTCCTGAGGGGGGAGTGAGCAGCATTTCCTGAGGGCAGAACAAGCATCATTTCCTGAGGGGGGTGTGAGCATCTTTTCCTGAGGGGGTAACAAGCAGCATTTCCGGAGGGGGGAACAAGCAGCATTTCCGGAGGGGGGAACAAGCAGCATTTCCGGAGGGGGGAACAAGCAGCATTTGCTGAGGGGGGAACAAGCAGCATTTCATGAGGGGGGAACAAGCAACATTTCATGAGGGGGGAACAAGCAGCATTTCCTGAGGGGGGAACAAGTAGATTTCCGGAGGGGGGAACAAGCAGCATTTCCGGAGGGGGGATCAAGCAGCATTTCCGGATGGGGGTAGCGAGCAGCATTTCATGAGGGGGGAACAAGCAGCATTTCCTGAGTGGGGAACAAGCAGCATTTCCGGAGGGGGGAACAAGTAGCATTTCCGGAGGGGGGAAACAAGCAGCATTTCCTCAGGGTGGAACAAGCAGCATTTCTGAGGGGTCAGCGAGCAGCATTTCCTGATGGGGGAGCGAGCAGCATTTCCTGAGGGGGGAACAAGCAGCAATTCCTGATCGGAGAATGAGCAGCATTTCATGAACAGGGAATGAGCAGCATTTCCTGAGGGGGGAATGCGCAGTATTTCAGCATGGGGGCGCGAGCTGCATTTCCTGAGGGGGGAACAAGCAGCAATTCCTGATGTGGGAATGAGCAGCATTTCATGAACAGGGAATGAGCAGCATTTCCTGAGGGGGGATCGAGCAGCATTTCCTGAGGGGGGACCGAGCAGCATTTCCTGAGGGGGGCCCGAGCAGCATTTCCTGAGGGGGGATCGAGCAGCATTTCCTGAGGGGGGAACGAGCAGCATTTCCTGAAGGGGGAACGAGCAGCATTTCCTGAGGGGGGAACGAGCAGCATTTCCTGAGGGGGGAGCGAGCAGCATTTCTGAGGGGTGAGCGAGCAGAATTTCCTGAGTGGGGAGTGAGCAGCATTTCGTGAATGGGGAGTGAGCAGCATTTCCTGAGGGGGTAGCGAGCAGCATTTCCTGAGGGGGTAGCGAGCAGCATTTCTGAGGGGGAAATGATTTGCATTTCCTGAGGGTGGAACGAGCAGCATTTCTGAGGGAGTAGCGAGCAGTATTTCCTAAGAGGGGAACGAGCAGAATTTCCTGATGGGGGGAACGAGCAACATTTCTGAGGGGGTAACGAGTTGCATTTCCTGAGGGGGAAGAAGCAGCATTTCCGGAGGTGGAGTGAGCAACATTTCTGAGTGGGGAGCGAGAAACATTTCCTGAGGTGGGAGCGAGCAGCATTTTCTGAGGGGGGATCGAGCAGCATTTCCAGAGGCGGGGAATGAGCAGCATTTCCTGAGGGGCAGCGAGCAGCATTTTCTGAGGTGGGAGCGAGCAGCATTTCCTCAGGGTGGAACGAGCAGCTTTTCTGAGGGGGATCGAGCTACATTTCCTAAGGGGGGAACGAGCAGCATTTCCTGAGGGATTAGTGAGCATCTTTTCCTGAGGGGGGAATGAGCAGCATTTCCTGAGTGGGGGACGAGCAGCATTTCCTGAGGGGTCAGTGAGCATCTTTTCCTGAGGGGGGAATGGGCAGCATTTCCTGAGGGGGGAATGGGCAGCATTTCCTGAGGGGGGAATGGGCAGCATTTCCTGAGGGGAGAATGGGCAGGATTTCCTGAGGGGGGAATGGGCAGCATTTCCGGAGGGGGGAACAAGCAGCATTTCCTGAGGGGGGAATGGGCAGCATTTCCTGAGGGGGGAATGGGCAGCATTTCCTGAGGGGGGAATGGGCAGCATTTCCTGAGGGGGGAATGGGCAGCATTTCCTGAGGGGGGAATGGGCAGCATTTCCTGAGGGGGTAATGGGCAGCATTTCCTGAGGGGGGAGTGGGCAGCATTTCCTGAGGGGGGAGTGGGCAGCATTTCCTGAGGGGGGAGTGGGCAGCATTTCCTGAGGGGGGAATGGGCAGCATTTTTTGAGGGGGCAATGGGCAGCATTTCCTGAGGGAGCAATGGGCAGCAATTCCTGAGGGGGGAATGAGCAGCATTTCCTGAGGGGGGAACGAGCAGCATTTCTGAGGGGGGAGCGAGCAGCATTTCCTGAGGGGGGAGCGAGCAGCATTTCCTGAGGGGGAAACAACCAGCATTTCTTGAGGGGTGATCGAGCATCATTTCCTGAGGGCGGCAGCGAGCAGCATTTCCTGATGGTGGAAGGAGCAGCATTTCCACAGGGTGGAAGGAGCAACATTTCTGGGGGGATAGCGAGCAGTATTTCCTAAGGAAGGAACGAGCAGCATTTCCTGAGGGGGGAGAAGCAGAATTTCCTGAGGGGCAGAGAACATCATTCCCTGAGTGGGAAGCAAGCAGCATTTCTTGAGGGGTGATCGAGCAGCATTTTCTGAGCGGGAAACGAGCAGCATTTTCTGAGGGGACAACGAGCAGCATTTCCTGAGGGGGGAACGAGCAGCATTTTCTGAGCGGGAAACGAGCAGCATTTTCTGAGGGGACATCGAGCAGCATTTCCTTCAGGGGCTAGTGAGCAGCATTTCCTGAGGGGGGAGTGAGCAGCATTTCCTGAGGGGGGAGTGAGCAGCATTTCCTGAGGGGGGAGTGAGCAGCATTTCCTGAGGGGGGAGTGAGCAGCATTTCCTGAGCGGGGAGTGAGCAGCATTTCCTGAGGGGGTAGTGAGCAGCATTTTCTGAGGGCAGAAGAAGCAGAATTTCCTGAGGGGGGATCAAGCAGCATTTACTGAGGGGGGAGCGAGCAGAATTTCCTGAGGGGCAGAGAACATCATTTCTTGAGAGGGAAGCAAGCAGCATTTCTTGAGGGGTGATCAAGGAGCATTTCCTGACGGGGGAACGAGCAGCCTTTTCTGAGGGGGGAACGAGCAGCATTTTCGGAGGAGACAACGAGCAGCATTTCCTGAGCGGGGTGTGAGCAGCATTTCCTGAGGGGGTGTGAGCAGCATTTCCTGACGGAGGAACGAGCAGCATTTCCTGAGGGTGGAATGAGCAGCATTTCTGAGGGGGTAGCGAGCAGTATTTCCTAAGGGGGGAGCGAGCAGCATTTACTGAGGGGCGAATGAGCAACATTTCTGAGGGGGGAGCGAGCAGCATTTCCTGAGGGTGGAATGAGCAGCATTTCTGAGGGGGTAGCGAGCAGCATTTCCTAAGGGGGGAGCCAGCAGCAATTCCTGAGGGGGATGGAGCTGCATTTCCTGCTGGGTCAGTGAGCAGCATTTCCTGAGGGGGAGCGAGCAACATTTCTGAGGGGGAAGGAGCAGCATTTCCTGAGGGGTCCGTGTTCAGCATTTTCTGAGGGGTTAGCGAGTAGCATTTCCTGAGGGGTCAGTGAGCAGCATTTCCTGAGGGGGGTCGAGCAGCATTTCCTGAGGGGTCAGTGAGCAGCATTTCCTGAGGGGGAAATGAGCAGCATTTCCTGAGGGGGGAATGAGCAGCATTTCCTGAGGGGGGAATGAGCAGCATTTCCTGAGGGGGGAATGAGCAGCATTTCCTGAGGGGGGAATGAGCAGCATTTCCTGAGGGGGGAATGAGCAGCATTTCCTGAGGGGGGAATGAGCAGCATTTCCTGAGGGGGGAATGAGCAGCATTTCCTGAGGGGGGAATGAGCAGCATTTCCTGAGGGGGGAATGAGCAGCATTTCCTGAGGGGGGAGTGAGCAGCATTTCCTGAGGGGGGAGTGAGCAGCATTTCCTGAGGGGGGAATGAGCAGCATTTCCTGAGGGGGAAATGAGCAGCATTTCCTGAGGGGGGAACGAGCAACATTTCTGAGGGGGGAACGAGCAGCATTTCCTGAGGGGGGAACGAGCAGCATTTCCTGAGGGGGAAGGAGCAGCATTTCCTGAGGGGGAAGGAGCAGCATTTCCTGAGGTGTCCGTTTTGAGCATTTCCTGAGGGGGGAGCGAGCAGCATTTCCTGAGGCGTCAGTGAGCAGCATTTCCTGAGGGGTCAGTGAGCAGTATTTCCTGAGTGGGGAAAAGCAGCATTTCCTGAGGAGTCAGTAAGCACCTTTTCCTGAGGGGGGAATGAGCAGCATTTCCTTAGGGGGGAATGAGCAGCATTTCCTGAGGGGGGAACGAGCAGCATTTCCTGAGGGGGGAACGAGCAGCATTTCTGAGGGGGGAGTGAGCAGCATTTCCTGAGGGGGAGCGAGCAGCATTTCCTGAGGGGGAGCGAGCAGCATTTCCTGATGGGGCAGCGAGCAGCATTTCCTGAGGGTTGGAAGGAGCAGCATTTCCACAGGGTGGATGGAGCAACATTTCTGAGGGGGTAGCGAGCAGTATTTCCTAAGGAGGGAACGAGCAGCATTTCCTGAGGGGGGAGCAAGCAGAATTTCCTGAGGGGCAGAGAACATCATTTCCTGAGTGGGAAGCCAGCAGCATTTCTTGAGGGGTGATCGAGCAGCATTTCCTGAGGGGGGAACGAGGAGCATTTTCTGAGGGGGAAACGAGCAGCATTTTCTGAGGGGACAACAAGCAGCATTTCCTGAGGGGCGAGTGAGCAGCATTTCCTGAGGGGGGAGTGAGCAGCATTTCCTGAGGGTAGAACAAGCAGCATTTCCTGTGGGGGGAACAAGCAGCATTTGCTGAGGGGGCAATGGGCAGCATTTCCTGAGGGAGCAATGGGCAGCAATTCCTGAGGGGGGAATGAGCAGCATTTCCTGAGGGGGGAACGAGCAGCATTTCTGAGGGGAGAGCGAGCAGCATTTCCTGAGGGGGGAGCGAGCAGCATTTCCTGAGGGGGAAACAAGCAGCATTTCTTGAGGGGTGATCGAGCATCATTTCCTGAGGGGGGCAGTGAGCAGCATTTCCTGAGGTGGGAAGTGAGCAGCATTTCCTTAGGTGTGAGCGAGCAGCATTTCTGAGGGGGGAGCGAGCAGCATTTCCTGAGGGTGGAAGGAGTAGCATTTCCACAGGGTGGAAGGAGAAACATTTCTGAGGGGGTAGAGAGCAGTATTTCCTAAGGAAGGAACGAGCAGAATTTCCTGAGGGGGGAGCAAGCAGAATTTCCTGAGGGGCAGAGAACATCATTTCCTGAGTGGGAAGCAGGCAGCATTTCTTGAGGGGTGATCGAGCAGCATTTCCTGAGGGGGGAACGAGCAGCATTTCCTGAGGGGGGAACGAGCAGCATTTCTGAGGGGTGAGCGAGCAGAATTTCCTGAGTGGGGAGTGAGCAGCATTTCCAGAATGGGGAGTGAGCAGCATTTCCTGAGGGGGGAGCGAGCAGCATTTCCTCAGGGATGAGCGAGCAGCATTTCTGAGGGGGAAATGATTTGCATTTCCTGAGGGTGGAACGAGCAGCATTTCTGAGGGAGTAGCGAGCAGTATTTCCTAAGAGGGGAACGAGCAGAATTTCCTGATGGGGGGAACGAGCAACATTTCTGAGGGGGTAACGAGCAGCATTTCCTGAGGGGGAAGAAGCAGCATTTCAGGAGGTGGAGCGAGCAACATTTCTGAGGGGCAAGGGAGCTGCATTTCCTGAGGGGGCAGTGAGCAGCATTTCCTGAGGGTGAAACAAGCAGAATTTCCTGAGGGGCAGAGAACATCATTGCCTGAGGAGGAAGCAAGCAGCATTTCTTGAGCGGTGATCAAGCAGCATTTCCTGAGGGGCGAAGGAGCAGCATTTTCTGAGGGGGGAACGAGCAGCATTTCCTGAGGGCGGAGTGAGCAGCATTTTCTGAGGGGGGAGTGAGCAGCATTTCCTGAGGGCAGAACAAGCAGCATTTCCTGAGGGGGGAACAAGCAGCAATTCTGGAGGGGGGAACAAGCAGCATTTGCTGAGGGGGGAACAAGCAGCATTTCGTGAGGGTGGAATGAGCAGCATTTCCTGAGGGGGGAATGAATAGCATTTCCTGAGGGGGGAACGAGCAAAATTGCTGAGGGGGGAGTGAACAGCATTTCCTGATGGGGGGAGCCAGCAGCATTTCCTGAGGGGGAAGGAGCTGCATTTCCTGAGGGGGGAACGAGCAGCATTTCTGAGGGGGCAGCGAGCAGTATTTCCTAAGGGGGGAGCGAGCAGCATTTACTGAGGGGCGAACGAGCAGCATTTCTGAGGGGGTAGTGAGCAGTATTTCCTAAGGGGGGAGCCAGCAGCAATTCCTGAGGGGGATGGAGCTGCATTCCCTGAAGGGTCAGTGAGCAGCATTTCCTGAGGGGGAGCGAGCAACATTTCTGAGGGGGGAGCGAGCAGCATTTCCTGAGGGGGAAGGAGCAGCATTTCCTGAGGGGTCCGTGTTCAGCACTTTCTGAGGGGTTAGCGAGTAGCATTTCCTGAGGGGTCAGTGAGCAGCATTTCCTGAGGGGGGGATGAGCAGCATTTCCTGAGGGGGAAATGAGTAGAATTTCCTGAGGGGGGAACGAGCAGCATTTCCTGAGGGGGGAACGAGCAGCATTTCCTGAGGGGGGAGCGAGCAGCATTTCCTGAGGGGGGAGCGAGCAGCATTTCCTGAGGGGGGAATGAGCAGCATTTCCTGAGGGGGGAATGAGCAGCATTTCCTGAGGTGTGAGTGAGCTGCATTTCTGAGGGGTGAGCGAGCAGCATTTCCTGAGTGGGGAGTGAGCAGCATTTCCTGAGGGGGGAGCGAGCAACATTTCTGAGGGGCAAGGGAGCTGCATTTCCTGAGGGTGAAACAAGTAGCATTTCCTGATGGGAAGCGAGCAGCAGTTCCTAAGAGGGGAACGAGCAGCATTTCCTGAGGGGGGAACAAGCAGCATTTCCTGAGGTGGAGCGAGCAACATTTCTGAGGGGGAAGGGAGCTGCATTTCCTGAGGGGGCATTGAGCAGCATATCCTGAGGGTGAAACAAGCAGAATTTCCTGAGGTGGAGCGACCAACATTTCTGAGGGGGAAGGGAGCTGCATTTCCTGATGGGGGATCGAGCAGCATTTCTGAGGGGTGAGCGAGCAGAATTTCCTGAGTGGGGAGTGAGCAGCATTTCCTGAATGGGGAGTGAGCAGCATTTCCTGAGGTGGGTGCGAGCAGCATTTCCTGAGGGGGTAGCGAGCAGCATTTCTGAGGGGGAAATGATTTGCATTTCCTGAGGGTGGAACGAGCAGCATTTCTGAGGGAGTAGCGAGCAGTATTTCCTAAGAGGGGAACGAGCAGGATTTCCTGATGGGGAAACGAGCAACATTTCTGAGGGGCTAACGAGCTGCATTTCCTGAGGGGGAAGAAGCAGCATTTCCGGAGGTGGAGCGAGCAACATTTCTGAGGGGGAAGGGAGCTGCATTTCCTGAGGGGGCAGTGAGCAGCATTTCCTGAGGGTGAAACAAGCAGAATTTCCTGAGGGGCAGAGAACATCATTGCCTGAGGAGGAAGCAAGCAGCATTTCTTGAGGGGCGAACGAGCAGCATTTCTGAGGGGGTAGCGAGCAGTATTTCCTAAGGGGGGAGCCAGCAGCAATTCCTGAGGGCGATGGAGCTGCATTTCCTGAAGGGTCAGTGAGCAGCATTTCCTGAGGGGGAGTGAGTAACATTTCTGAGGGGGGAGCGAGCAGCATTTCCTGAGGGGGAAGGAGCAGCATTCCTGAGGGGTCCGTGTTCAGCACTTTCTGAGGGGTTAGCGAGTAACATTTCCTGAGGGGTCAGTGAGCAGCATTTCCTGAGGGGGGGATGAGCAGCATTTCCTGAGCGGGAAATGAGTAGAATTTCCTGAGGGGGGAACGAGCAGCATTTCCTGAGGGGGGATCGAGCAGCATTTCCTGAGGGGGGAACGAGCAGCATTTCCTGAGGGGGGAATGAGCAGCATTTCCTGAGGGGGGAACGAGCAGCATTTCCTGAGGGGGGAGCGAGCAGCATTTCCTGAGGGGGCAGCGAGCAGCATTTCCTGAGGGGGCAGCGAACTTCATTTCCTGAGGGGGGAATGAGCAGCATTTCCTGAGGGGGGAATGAGCAGCATTTCCTGAGGTGTGAGCGAGCTGCATTTCTGAGGGATGAGCGAGCAGCATTTCCTGAGTGGCGAGTGAGCAGCATTTCCTGAGGGGGGAGCGAGCAACATTTCTGAGGGGGGAGTGAGCATCATTTCCTGAGGGTGAAACAAGTAGCATTTCCTGATGGGAAGCGAGCAGCAGTTCCTAAGAGGGGAACGAGCAGCATTTCCTGAGGGGGGAACAAGCAGCATTTCCTGAGGTGGAGCGAGCAACATTTCTGAGGGGGAAGGGAGCTGCATTTCCTGAGGGGGCAGTGAGCAGCATATCCTGAGGGTGAAACAAGCAGAATTTCCTGAGGTGGAGCGACCAACATTTCTGAGGGGGAAGGGAGCTGCATTTCCTAATGGGGGATCGAGCAGCATTTCCTGGGGGGGGTAATGAGCAGCATTTCCTGAGGGGGGGAACGAGCAGCATTTTCTGAGGGGGGAACGAGCAGCATTTTCTGAGGGGGGAACGAGCAGCATTTCCTGAGGCGGGAAGTGGCAGCATTTCCTTAAGGGTAAACGAGCAGCATTTCTGAGGGGTAGCAAGCAGCATTTCCTGAGGCGGGTTATGAGCAGTATTTCTGAGGGGGCAGCGAGCAGCATTTCTGAGGGGGAAATGAGCAGCATTTCCTGAGGGGGTAACGAGCAACATTTCTGAGGGGGAAGGGAGCTGCATTTCCTGAGGGGGCAGTGAGCAGCATTTCCTGAGGGGGGAGCGAGCAGCATTTACTGAGGGGCGAGCGAGCAGCATTTCCTGAGTGGGGAGTGAGCAGCATTTCCTGAGGGGGGAGCGAGCAACATTTCTGAGGGGCAAGGGAGCTGCATTTCCTGAGGGTGAAACAAGTAGCATTTCCTGATGGGAAGCGAGCAGCAGTTCCTAAGAGGGGAACGAGCAGCATTTCCTGAGGGGGGAACAAGCAGCATTTCCTGAGGTGGAGCGAGCAACATTTCTGAGGGGGAAGGGAGCTGCATTTCCTGAGGGGGCAGTGAGCAGCATTTCCTGAGGGTGAAACAAGCAGAATTTCCTGAGGGGCAGAGAACATCATTGCCTGAGGAGGAAGCAAGCAGCATTTCTTGAGGGGCGAACGAGCAGCATTTCTGAGGGGGTAGCGAGCAGTATTTCCTAAGGGGGGAGCCAGCAGCAATTCCTGAGGGCGATGGAGCTGCATTTCCTGAAGGGTCAGTGAGCAGCATTTCCTGAGGGGGAGTGAGTAACATTTCTGAGGGGGGAGCGAGCAGCATTTCCTGAGGGGGAAGGAGCAGCATTTCCTGAGGGGTCCGTGTTCAGCACTTTCTGAGGGGTTAGCGAGTAACATTTCCTGAGGGGTCAGTGAGCAGCATTTCCTGAGGGGGGGATGAGCAGCATTTCCTGAGCGGGAAATGAGTAGAATTTCCTGAGGGGGGAACGAGCAGCATTTCCTGAGGGGGGATCGAGCAGCATTTCCTGAGGGGGGAACGAGCAGCATTTCCTGAGGGGGGAATGAGCAGCATTTCCTGAGGGGGGAACGAGCAGCATTTCCTGAGGGGGGAGCGAGCAGCATTTCCTGAGGGGGCAGCGAGCAGCATTTCCTGAGGGGGCAGCGAACTTCATTTCCTGAGGGGGGAATGAGCAGCATTTCCTGAGGGGGGAATGAGCAGCATTTCCTGAGGTGTGAGCGAGCTGCATTTCTGAGGGATGAGCGAGCAGCATTTCCTGAGTGGCGAGTGAGCAGCATTTCCTGAGGGGGGAGCGAGCAACATTTCTGAGGGGGGAGTGAGCATCATTTCCTGAGGGTGAAACAAGTAGCATTTCCTGATGGGAAGCGAGCAGCAGTTCCTAAGAGGGGAACGAGCAGCATTTCCTGAGGGGGGAACAAGCAGCATTTCCTGAGGTGGAGCGAGCAACATTTCTGAGGGGGAAGGGAGCTGCATTTCCTGAGGGGGCAGTGAGCAGCATATCCTGAGGGTGAAACAAGCAGAATTTCCTGAGGTGGAGCGACCAACATTTCTGAGGGGGAAGGGAGCTGCATTTCCTAATGGGGGATCGAGCAGCATTTCCTGGGGGGGGTAATGAGCAGCATTTCCTGAGGGGGGAACGAGCAGCATTTTCTGAGGGGGGAACGAGCAGCATTTTCTGAGGGGGGAACGAGCAGCATTTCCTGAGGCGGGAAGTGGCAGCATTTCCTTAAGGGTAAACGAGCAGCATTTCTGAGGGGTAGCAAGCAGCATTTCCTGA
The DNA here is from genome assembly GCF_017639515.1 of Carcharodon carcharias. Taxonomy (NCBI): domain Eukaryota; kingdom Metazoa; phylum Chordata; class Chondrichthyes; order Lamniformes; family Lamnidae; genus Carcharodon; species Carcharodon carcharias. The sequence goes on from NC_054481.1 coordinate 134,463,062, forward strand.
GGCGGGTTATGAGCAGCATTTCTAAGGGGGCAGCGAGCAGCATTTCTGAGGGGGAAATGAGCAGCATTTCCTGAGGGGGTAACGAGCAACATTTCTGAGGGGGAAGGGAGCTGCATTTCCTGAGGGGGCAGTGAGCAGCATTTCCTGAGGGTGAAACAAGCAGCATTTCCTGAGGTGGAGCGAGCAACATTTCTGAGGGGGAAGGGAGCTGCATTTCCTGAGGGTGGAACGAGCAGCATTTCTGAGGGGGTAGCGAGCAGTATTTCCTAACGGGGGAGCGAGCAGCATTTACTGAGGGGCGAACGAGCAACATTTCTGAGGGGGGAGTGAGCAACATTTCCTAAGGGTGGAACGAGCAGCATTTCTGAGGGGGTAGCGAGCAATATTTCCTAAGGGGGGAGCCAGCAGCAATTCCTGAGGGGGATGGAGCTGCATTTCCTGAAGGGTCAGTGAGCAGCATTTCCTGAGGGGGAGCGAGCAACATTTCTGAGGGGGGAGCGAGCAGCATTTCCTGAGGGGGAAGGAGAAGCATTTTCTGAGGGGGCAGCGAAATTCATTTCCTGAGGGGGGAATGAGCAGCATTTCCTGAGGGGGGAATGAGCAGCAATTCCGGAGAGGGGAACAAGCAGCATTTGCTGAGGGGGGAACAAGCAGCATTTCCTGAGTGGGGGAATGAGCAGCATTTCCTGAGGGGAGGAATGAGCAGCATTTCCTGAGGGGGTAATGAGCAGCATTTCCTGAGGGGGTAATGAGCAGCATTTCCTGAGGGGGGAACGAGCAACATTGCTGAGGGGGGAGTGAGCAGCATTTCCTGATGGGGGGAGCCAGCAGCATTTCCTGAGGGGGAAGGAGCTGCATTTCCTGAGGGTTCACTGAGCCGCATTTCCTGAGGGGTCATTGAGCAGCATTTCCTGAGGGGGAAGGGAGCAGCATTTCTGTGGGGGAAATGAGCAGCATTTCCTGAGGGGCAGCGATCATCATTTCCTGAGAGGGAAGGGAGCAGCATTTCCTGAGGGGGAACCAAGCAGCATTTCTTGAGGGGTGATCGAGCAGCATTTGCTGAGGGGGGCAGTGAGCAGCATTTCCTTAGGTGTGATCGAGCAGCATTTCTGAGGGGGGAGCGACCAGCATTTCCTAAGGGCGGAACGAGCAGCATTTCTGAGGGGGGAGAGAGCAACATTTCCTAAGGGCGGAACGAGCAGCATTTCTGAGGGGGGAGAGAGCAACATTTCCTGAGGGGGGAGCGAGCAGCATTTTCTGAGGGGGGATCGAGCAGCATTTCCAGAGGGGGGGAATGAGCAGCATTTCCTGAGGGGGCAGCGAGCAGCATTTCCTGAGGGGGCAGCGAGCAGCATTTTCTGAGGGGGGAGCGAGCAGCATTTCCTCAGGGTGGAACGAGCAGCATTTCTGAGGGGGATCGAGCTACATTTCCTAAGGGGGGAACGAGCAGCATTTCCTGAGGGGTTAGTGAGCATCTTTTCCTGAGGGGGGAATGAGCAGCATTTCCTGAGTGGGGGACGAGCAGCATTTCCTGAGGGGTCAGTGAGCATCTTTTCCTGAGGGGGGAATGGTCAGCATTTCCTGAGGGGGCAATGGTCAGCATTTCCTGAGGGGGGAATGGGCAGCATTTCCTGAGGGGGGAATGGGCAGCATTTCCTGAGAGGGGAATGGGCAGCATTTCCTGAGAGGGGAATGGGCAGCATTTCCTGAGGGGGGAATGGGCAGCATTTCCTGAGGGGGGGAATGGGCAGCATTTCCTGAGGGGGGAATGGGCAGCATTTCCTGAGGGGGGAATGGGCAGCATTTCCTGAGGGGGGAATGGGCAGCATTTCCTGAGGGGGGAATGGGCAGCATTTCCTGAGGGGGGAATGGGCAGCATTTCCTGAGGGGGGAATGGGCAGCATTTCCTGAGGGCGGAATGGGCAGCATTTCCTGCGGGGGGAATGGGCAGCATTTCCTGCGGGGGGAATTGGCAGCATTTCCTGAGGGGGGAATGGGCAGCATTTCCTGAGGGGGGAATGGGCAGTATTTCCTGAGGGGGGAATGGGCAGCATTTCCTGAGGGGGGAATGGGCAGCATTTCCTGAGGGGGGAATGGGCAGCATTTCCTGAGGGGGGGAATGGGCAGCATTTCCTGAGGGGGGAATGGGCAGCATTTCCTGAGGGGGGAATGGGCAGCATTTCCTGAGGGGGGAATGGGCAGCATTTCCTGAGGGGGGGAATGGGCAGCATTTCCTGAGGGGGGAATGGGCATCATTTCCTGAGGGGGGAATGGGCAGCATTTCCTGAGGGGGGAATGGGCAGCATTTCCTGAGGGTGGAATGGGCAGCATTTCCTGAGGGGGGAATGGGCAGCATTTCCTGAGGGGGGAATGAGCAGCATTTCCTGAGGGGGGAACTAGCAGCATTTCTGAGGGGGGAACGAGCAGCATTTCTGAGGGGGGAGCGAGCAGCATTTCTGAGGGGGGAGCGAGCAACATTTCTTGAGGGGTGATCGAGCAGCATTTCCTGAGGGGGGCAGTGAGCAGCATTTCCTGAGGGGGGAAGTGAGCAGCATTTCCTGAGTTGTGAGCGAGCAGCATTTCTGAGGGCGGAGCGTGCAGCATTTCCTGAGGGGGGAGTGAGCAGCATTTCCTGAGGGGGCAGCGAGCAGCATTTCCTGTGGGTGGAAGGAGCAGCATTACCACAGGGTGGAAGGAGCAACATTTCTAAGGGGGTAGCGAGCAGAATTTCCTGAGGGGCAGAGAACATCATTTCCTGAGGGGGAAGCAAGCAGCATTTCTTGAGGGGTGATCAAGCAGCATTTCCTGAGGGGGGAACGAGCAGCATTTTCTGAGGGGGGAGCGAGCAGCATTTCCTCAGGGTGGAACGAGCAGCATTTCTGAGGGGGATCGAGATACATTTCCTAAGGGGGGAACGAGCAGCATTTCCTGAGGGGTTAGTGAGCATCTTTTCCTGAGGGGGGAATGAGCAGCATTTCCTGAGTGGGGGACGAGCAGCATTTCCTGAGGGGTCAGTGAGCATCTTTTCCTGAGGGGGGAATGGGCAGCATTTCCTGAGGGGGGAATGGGCAGCATTTCCTGAGGGGGGAATGGGCAGCATTTCCTGAGGGGGGAATGGGCAGCATTTCCTGAGGGGGGAATGGGCAACATTTCCTGAGGGGGGAATGGGCAGCATTTCCTGAGGGTGGAATGGGCAGCATTTCCTGAGGGGGGAATGGGCAGCATTTCCTGAGGGGGGAATGGGCAGCATTTCCTGAGCGGGGAATGGGCAGCATTTCCTGAGGGGGGAATGGGCAGCATTTCCTGAGGGGGGAATGGGCAGCATTTCCTGGGGGGGGAATGGGCAGCATTTCCTGAATGGGGAATGGGCAGCATTTCCTGAGGGGGGAATGGGCAGCATTTCCTGAGGGGGGAATGGGCAGCATTTCCTGAGGGGGGAATGAGCAGCATTTCCTGAGGGGGGAACTAGCAGCATTTCTGAGGGGGGAGCGAGCAGCATTTCTGAGGGGGGAGCGAGCAGCATTTCTGAGGGGGGAGCGAGCAACATTTCTTGAGGGGTGATTGAGCAGCATTTCCTGAGGGGGGCAGTGAGCAGCATTTCCTGAGGGGGGAAGTGAGCAGCATTTCCTGAGTTGTGAGCGAGCAGCATTTCTGAGGGGGAAGCGAGCAGCATTTCCTGAGGGGGGAGTCAGCAGCATTTCCTGAGGGTGCAGCGAGCAGCATTTCCTGAGGGTGGAAGGAGCAGCATTACCACAGGGTGGAAGGAGCAACATTTCTGAGGGGGTAGCGAGCAGAATTTCCTGAGGGGCAGAGAACATCATTTCCTGAGGGGGAAGCAAGCAGCATTTCTTGAGGGGTGATCAAGCAGCATTTCCTGAGGGGGGAACGAGCAGCATTTTCTGAGGGGTGAACGAGCAGCATTTTCTGAGGGGACAACGAGCAGCATTTCCTGAGGGGGGAGTGAGCAGCATTTCCTGAGAGGGAAGTAAGCAGCATTTCCTGAGGGGGGAGTGAGCAGCATTCCCTGAGGGGGGAGTGAGCAGCATTTCCTGAGGGGGGAAGTGAGCAGCATTTCCTGAGGGGGGAGTGAGCAGCATTTCCTGAGGGGTGAGTGAGCAGCATTTCCTGAGGGGGGAACAAGCAGCATTTGCTGAGGGGGTAGCGAGCAGAATTTCCTGAGGGGCAGAGAACATCATTTCCTGAGGGGGAAGCAAGCAGCATTTCTTGAGGGGTGATCAAGCAGCATTTCCTGAGGGGGGAACGAGCAGCATTTTCTGAGGGGGGAACGAGCAGCATTTTCTGAGGGGACAACGAGCAGCATTTCCTGAGGGGGGATTGGGCAGCATTTCCTGAGGGGGGAACGAGCAGCATTTCCAGAGGGGGGAGTGAGCAGCATTCCCTGAGGGGGGGTGAGCAGCATTTCCTGAGGGGGGAGTGAGCAGCATTTCCTGAGGGGGGAGTGAGCAGCATTTCCTGAGGGGGGAGCGAGCAGCATTTCCAGAGGGGGGAGCGAGCAGCATTTCCAGAGGGGGTATTGAGCAGCATTTCCAGAGGGGGTATTGAGCAGCATTTCCAGAGGGGGGGAATGAGCAGCATTTCCTGAGGGGGCAGCGAGCAGCATTTTCTGAGGGTGGAGCGAGCAGCATTTCCTTAGGGTGGAACGAGCAGCATTTCTGAGGGGGATCGAGCTACATTTCCTAAGGGGGGAACGAGCAGCATTTCCTGAGGGGTTAGTGAGCATCTTTTCCTGAGGGGGGAATGAGCAGCATTTCCTGAGTGGGGGACGAGCAGCATTTCCTGAGGGGTCAGTGAGCATCTTTTCCTGAGGGGGGAATGGGCAGCATTTCCTGAGGGGGGAATGGGCAGCATTTCCTGAGGGGGGAATGGGCAGCATTTCCTGAGGGGGGTATGGGCAGCATTTCCTGAGGGGGGAATGGGCAGCATTTCCTGAGGGGGGAATGGGCAGCATTTCCTGAGGGGGGAATGGGCAGCATTTCCTGAGGGGGGAATGGGCAGCATTTCCTGAGGGGGGGAATGGGCAGCATTTCCTGAGGGGGGAATGGGCAGCATTTCCTGAGGGGGGAATGGGCAGCATTTCCTGAGGGGGGAATGGGCAGCATTTCCTGAGGGGGGAATGGGCAGCATTTCCTGAGGGGGGAATGGGCAGCATTTCCTGAGGGGGGAATGGGCAGCATTTCCTGAGTGGGGAATGGGCAGCATTTCCTGAGTGGGGAATGGGCAGCATTTCCTGAGTGGGGAATGGGCAGCATTTCCTGAGGGTGGAATGGGCAGCATTTCCTGAGGGGGGAATGGGCAGCATTTCCTGAGTGGGGAACGAGCAGCATTTTCTGAGGGGACAACGAGCAGCATTTCCTGAGGGGGGGAGTGAGCAGCATTTCCTGAGGGGGCAGTGAGCAGCATTTCCTGAGGGGGGAGTGAGCAGCCTTCCCTGAGGGGGGATTGAGCAGCATTTCCTGAGGGGGAAGTGAGCAGCATTTCCTGAGGGGGGAGTGACCAGCATTTCCTGAGGTGGGAGTGAGCAGCATTTTCTGAGGGGACAACGAGCAGCATTTCCTGAGGGGGGAGTGAGCAGCATTTCCTGAGGGCAGAACAAGCAAAATTTGCTGAGGGGGGAACAAGCAGCATTTGCTGAGCGGGGAACAAGCAGCATTTGCTGAGGGGGGAATGAGCAGCATTTCCTGAGGGGGGAATGATCAGCATTTCCTGAGGGGGGAACGAGCAACATTTCTGAGGTGGAAATGAGCAGCATTTCCTGAGGAGGGAACGAGAAACATTTCCTGAGGGGGGAGCGAGCAGCATTTTCTGAGGGGGGATTGAGCAGCATTTCCAGAGGGGGGGAATGAGCAGCATTTCCTGAGTGGGCAGCGAGCAGCATTTCCTCAGGGTAGAACGAGCAGCATTTCTGAGGGGTCGGCGAGCAGCATTTCCTGAGGGGGGAGCGAGCAGCATTTCCTGAGGGGGGAGTGAGAAGCATTTCCTGAGGGGGGAGTGAGCAGCATTTCCTGAGGGGGGAACAAACAGCATTTCTTGAGGGGTTATCAAGCAGCATTTCCTGAGGGGGAACGAGCAGCATTTCCTGAGGGGGGAGTGAGCAGCATTCCCTGAGGGGGGAGTGAGCAGCATTTCCTGAGGGGGGAGTGAGCAGCATTTCCTGAGGGGGGAGTGAGCAGCATTTCCTGAGGGGGGAGTGAGCAGCATTTCCTGAGGGGGGAGCGAGCAGCATTTCCAGAGGGGGTATTGAGCAGCATTTCCAGAGGGGGTATTGAGCAGCATTTCCAGAGGGGGGGAATGAGCAGCATTTCCTGAGGGGGCAGCGAGCAGCATTTTCTGAGGGGGGAGCGAGCAGCATTTCCTCAGGGTGGAACGAGCAGCATTTCTGAGGGGGATCGAGCTACATTTCCTAAGGGGGGAATGAGCAGCATTTCCTGAGGGGTTAGTGAGCAACTTTTCCAGGGGGGGGAATGAGCAGCATTTCCTGAGTGGGGGACGAGCAGCATTTCCTGAGGGGGCAGTGAGCATCTTTTCCTGAGAGGGGGGAATGGCAGCATTTCCAGAGGGGGGAATGGGCAGCATTCCTGAGGGGGGAATGGGCAGCATTTCCTGAGGGGGGAATGGGCAGCATTTCCTGAGGGGGGAATGGGCAGCATTTCCTGAGGGGGGAATGGGCAGCATTTCCTGAGGGGGGAATGGGCAGCATTTCCTGAGGGGGGAATGGGCAGCATTTCCTGAGTGGGGAATGGGCAGCATTTCCTGAGTGGGGAATGGGCAGCATTTCCTGAGTGGGGAATGGGCAGCATTTCCTGAGTGGGGAATGGGCAGCATTACCTGAGGGTGGAATGGGCAGCATTTCCTGAGGGGGGAATGGGCAGCATTTCCTGAGGGGGGAACGAGCAGCATTTTCTGAGGGGACAACGAGCAGCATTTCCTGAGGGGGGAGTGAGCAGCATTTCCTGAGGGGGCAGTGAGCAGCATTTCCTGAGGGGGGAGTGAGCAGCCTTCCCTGAGGGGGGATTGAGCAGCATTTCCTGAGGGGGAAGTGAGCAGCATTTCCTGAGGGGGGAGTGACCAGCATTTCCTGAGGTGGGAGTGAGCAGCATTTTCTGAGGGGACAACGAGCAGCATTTCCTGAGGGGGGAGTGAGCAGCATTTCCTGAGGGCAGAACAAGCAGCATTTGCTGAGGGGGGAACAAGCAGCATTTGCTGAGGGGGGAACAAGCAGCATTTGCTGAGGGGGGAATGAGCAGCATTTCCTGAGGGGGGAATGATCAGCATTTCCTGAGGGGGGAACGAGCAACATTTCTGAGGTGGAAATTAGCAGCATTTCCTGAGGAGGGAACGAGAAACATTTCCTGAGGGGGGAGCGAGCAGCATTTCTGAGGGGGATTGAGCAGCATTTCCAGAGGGGGGGAATGAGCAGCATTTCCTGAGTGGGCAGCGAGCAGCATTTCCTCAGGGTAGAACGAGCAGCATTTCTGAGGGGTCGGCGAGCAGCATTTCCTGAGGGGGGAGCGAGCAGCATTTCCTGAGGGGGGAGTGAGAAGCATTTCCTGAGGGGGGAGTGAGCAGCATTTCCTGAGGGGGGAACAAGCAGCATTTGCTGAGGGGGGAGCGAGCAGAATTTCCTGAGGGGCAGAGAACATCATTTCCTGAGGGGCAGAGAACATCATTTCCTGAGGCGCAAGCAAGCAGCATTTCTTGAGGGGTTATCAAGCAGCATTTCCTGAGGGGGAACGAGCAGCATTTCCTGAGGGGGGAGTGAGCAGCATTCCCTGAGGGGGGAGTGAGCAGCATTTCCTGAGGGGGGAGTGAGCAGCATTTCCTGAGGGGGGAGTGAGCAGCATTTCCTGAGGGGGAGTGAGCAGCATTTCCTGAGGGGGGAGCGAGCAAGCATTTCCAGAGGGGGTATTGAGCAGCATTTCCAGAGAGGGTATTGAGCAGCATTTCCAGAGGGGGGAATGAGCAGGCATTTCCTGAGGGGGCAGCGAGCAGCATTTTCTGAGGGGGGAGCGAGCAGCATTTCCTCAGGGTGGAACGAGCACATTTCTGAGGGGGATCGAGCTACATTTCCTAAGTGGGGAACGAGCAGCATTTCCTGAGGGGTTAGTGAGCATCTTTTCCTGAGGGGGGGAAATGAGCAGCATTTCCTGAGTGGGGGACGAGCAGCATTCCTGAGGGGGCAGTGAGCATCTTTTCCTGAGGGGGGAATGGGCAGCAATTTCCAGAGGGGGGAATGGGCAGCATTTCCTGAGGGGGGGGAAATGGGCAGCATTTTCCTGAGGGGGGAATGGGCAGCATTTCCTGAGGGGGGAATGGGCAGCATTTCCTGAGGGGGGAATGGGCAGCATTTCCTGAGGGGGAATGGGCAGCATTTCCTGAGGGGGGAATGGGCAGCATTTCCTGAGGGGGGAATGGGCAGCATTTCCTGAGGGGGGAATGGCAGCATTTCCTGATGGGGGAATGGGCAGCATTTCCTGAGGGGGGAATGGGCAGCATTTCCTGAGGGGGGAATGGGCAGCATTTCCTGAGGGGGGAATGGGCAGCATTTCCTGAGGGGGGAATGGGCAGCATTTCCTGAGGGGGGAATGGGCAGCATTTCCTGAGGGGGAATGGGCAGCATTTCCTGAGGGGGGAATGGGCAGCATTTCCTGAGGGGGGAATGGGCAGCATTTCCTGAGGGGGAATGGGCAGCATTTCCTGAGGGGGGAATGGGCAGCATTTCCTGAGGGGGGAATGGGCAGCATTTCCTGAGGGGGGAATGGGCAGCATTTCCTGAGGGGGGGAATGGGCAGCATTTCCTGAGGGGGGAATGGGCAGCATTTCCTGAGGGGGGAATGGGCAGCATTTCCTGAGGGGGGAATGGGCAGCATTTCCTGAGGGGGGAATGGGCAGCATTTCCTGAGGGGGGAATGGGCAGCATTTCCTGAGTGGGGAATGGGCAGCATTTCCTGAGTGGGGAATGGGCAGCATTTCCTGAGTGGGGAATGGGCAGCATTTCCTGAGGGGGGAATGGGCAGCATTTCCTGAGGGGGGAACGGGCAGCATTTCCTGAGGGGGGAACGAGCAGCATTTTCTGAGGGGACAACGAGCAGCATTTCCTGAGGGGGAATGGGCAGCATTTCCTGAGGGGGCAGTGAGCAGCATTTCCTGAGGGGGGAGTGAGCAGCATCCTGAGGGGGAATAGCAGCATTTCCTGAGGGGGAGTGAGCAGCAATATCTGAGGGGGGAGTGAGCAGCATTTCCTGAGGGGGGAGTGAGCAGCATTTCCTGAGGGGGAACAGCAGCATTTGCTGAGGGGGGAGTGCGAGCAGAATTTCCTGAGGGGCAGAGAAACATCATTTCCCTGAGGGGGAAGAAGCATCATTTCCTGATCGGAAGCAAGCAGCATTTCTGAGGGGTTA